>NC_134788.1:5132317-5144817 GCF_046742065.1 Oratosquilla oratoria | reverse complement strand
GAGAGAGAGAGAGAGAGAGAGAGAGAGAGAGAGAGAGAGAGAGATTACAATTTATTTCATATTATTTGTTTTTGTTTTGATATCATTTGTCTGTTTTGATTTTCATTTATTATTAGTTATATGTCAATTTATTATTATTTACTATTTACCTGTTTGTTTATTATCTAACTATACCTATGCATTTATTTATGTATTGTATTTGTTATTTACATTATTATAGTTTTTATTTATTAATTTATCATTATGATTTTTTTTCGCATCCGACCTAGATATGGACCAAAAGGTCTCCTGTCGGCATGCTCCGCCCTTGTAATCCTTTGTAATCCTTTGAGAGAGAGTGTGTGTGAGAGAGAGGGAGAGAGAGTGTGTGTGTGTGTGTGTGAGTGTGTGTGTGTGTGTGTGTGTGTGTGTGTGTGTGTGTGTGAGAGAGAGAGAGAGAGGGGGGGGAGAGAAAGAGAGAGAGAGAGACAGAGAGAGAGTACAGAAAGAGTGAAAAAACACTATGTGAGCAAAACACAGGTAATATCATTCACAATTAACCCATTAAACTCCGATGACAAGATTCTTGTCATTTGGTCAAATAAAATAAAAAAAAATCATAAAACACCAAAATGTTTGATCAAACACCAGAAAAATATGACGTCAGTCCTCGCTTCGCGAGCGAAGCGAGGACTGACGTCATATTTTTCTGGTGTTTGATCAAACATTTTGGTGTTTTATGATTTTTTTGTTTTATTTGACCAAATGACAAGAATCTTGTCATCGGAGTTGAATGGGTTAATTTTTGGGAAGATCATTTCTTTTTTGGGTTGAGATTTTTTTTATTTTATGTATATTTCTTAAATTATATAGGGATGAATTCATGAGTAATGCTGAAACTGAAAGCAAATGGGAAGTCTTTTTGTACTCTTACAACCTGAGTGTGAACAACCACATGCCAAGGGTCAGTGGAAAAAAATGGTAAACAATACTGGTTTAATGAAAATTGTGAGATCGCTCGAAAAAAAAAAAAAATAATAATAATAATAATAATAATAATGATAATAATAAAGGGACATGGCCTGGGAAAATCGAGAAAGAAAATAACTAATAACACAAAGGAAGAATGCAAACAACCACGAATGTTTACACGAGAACCGAAGAAATGCAGAAAGAATTTTTTAAAAAAGGTATTATCGACAAATGAAAAAAATTTCATCACTGGTAAATTCGGACACGGAAAACAGATCTCTATGCTATATGTGGACGTTAAGATATTTGAACAAACATTGACTCAGGGTGAAATAATGAAGGAAAATTTCCAACATGTTTTCACAAAGCAATAACATTGGATCAGGAGGTAATGGAAACAAACTTGAAAAAGACCACAAGACAGAAGGTTGTAATGAAATATATATTTTTTTTTTCATGAAAGTGGCAGTTGCTGACAAGACTGACGAGTTAAACACCGTATAAGGACGGAGCCTTTATTTCTACGACGTTTCGCTTATTACAGCTTTTTGAAAAAGCTGTAATAAGCGAAACGTCGTATAAATAAAGGCTCCGTCCTCATATGGTGTTTAACTCGTCAGTCTTGTCGGCAACTGCCACTTTCATGAAAATACATTTTTCCATAGAAATATGAACTCCTGGTATAGCCTGTCAGATGATGCAGCCTAAAGATGATTTTCAAACTAGGTATGATAATAATAATTGGAGAATACGGAACAGGACCTCACGAGCGTAGCTACTTTAACCCATTAAACTCCGATGACAAGATGTCTTGTCATTTGGTCAAATAAAACAAAAAATCATAAAACACCAAAATGTTTGATCCAACACCAGAAAAATATGACGTCAGTCCTCGCTTCGCTCGCAGCGAAGCGAGGACTGACGTCATATTTTTCTGGTGTTGGATCAAACATTTTGGTGTTTTATGATTTTTTGTTTTATTTGACCAAATGACAAGACATCTTGTCATCGGAGTTTAATGGGTTAAAGTTAGATCAGCGTTTCCCAACCTTTTCCGACCCCTTGTTGCCATGTCTAAGCAGTCCAGCACCCCTATCTTGTTATTAGATGGATAAAAGAAGGTGAAGCGTACTGTTTGATGATTTATTTTCTTGATTCCTTAGAGCTGAAACAAATTGACAACATTGTTTGTAGAAGGAATAAGAACACCCTAGGAAAATAAAATAGTACGGAAAAAGTCAAATATGCACAACTGGATAATCAATGATACACATATCAATGTGATTTTTGTGTGCATCACTTCCCAGCACCCCCTATAATTGATTTCAGCACCCCAAGGTTGGGAAAACGCTGTGTTAACCCATTAAACTCCGATGACAAGATTCCTTGTCATTTGGTCAAATAAAACAAAAAATGATAAAACACCAAAATGTTTGATCAAACACCAGAAAAATATGACTTCAATCCTCGCTTCGCTCGCGAGCGAAGCGAGGACTGACGTCATATTTTTCTGGTGTTTGATCAAACATTTTGGTGTTTTATGATTTTTTGTTTTATTTGACCAAATGACAAGGAATCTTGTCATCGGAGTTTAATGGGTTAAATATAATACAACGAGTCAAGAGGTAGTCGAGGAAAGGTTCAAATGTTCATACCAAAAGGACTCTCTTTCGTGGGACACGCATACTAATTGTGAAGTAAAGGAAAGGAGCAATTCAAAATATTGCATAGCTCACGATTACCAACACCGATAAGCATATTTATTTGGGAGGTTCCTCAAACCAAGAAAATATGCATGATAAGCCTGATTTAGGAGTTATAGATAGGAACAACTGGTGAAATAAACTTCCAGATTACCATAGAATAGACAAGGAGACAAGTAAGGTTCGAGTCCTGAAAGAAATTGAAAAAAAGTGGATGACACTCTTAGAAGGGGTTTACACGGTCTAACGGTTCGTCGAACGCGGTTCGACAGACACGTGTTTAAAGTTATGTGTGAACGGGGTATTTGGTTGTCGAACCCCGTTCGACAACCAAATACCCCATTCACACATCACTTTAAACACGTGTCTGTCGAACCGCGTTCGACGAACCGTTAGACCGTGTAAACCTCCTCTAAGCAGTCCAACACCTTCTGATATTCTATTACTAGAAGGATAAAGGAAGGTGTATGTGTGCATTGCTTCCCAGCACTCCCTATGATTGATTTCAACACCCCAGGTTGGGAAACACTGCTCTAAACACTTCAGGCTATATTGAATGAAGTTGAGCATTCCATCCAACTTCCTTTACAGTAACAATTGATACAATATACCCGAGAGTAGGGGGGGTGCCGAATGATCGGCATCGGCAAGAATCGGCACTTTTTTGATGAATCTGCATCGGTGAGAATCGGCATTTTTTTGAGAATCAGCAAAATATTGCCGATGACAATGCCGATTCTAAAGAAATACCGATTCCCGCCGATGCAGATTAAAAAAAAAAAAAAAAAAGTTGCCGATTCTTGCCGATGCCAATTAACCCGTTTATTTCTCATAGTAAACACAAACTTGAAAAAAAAATTGTTTCCTTATTTTCTTGATTTGTTTGTCTTCTTCCTTTGACACAGAATAGACAAACGCCCTCCATTCGCTCTAGCCAATCGCTTTGGGCATGGGAAAGAAAGAATGCAGAAAGACTAGCAAATAAAAGAGTGTGAAAGGCAGAGGTGGATGAAATGAACTTGACGGAAAGACCGAGAATGGAATGGATGGATGGGATGAAAGGGGCTTTGTCTAGCAGAGAATGGAGTGGACATGAGATAAACGTGAGTGGAGAGTGGTTGTGAGAGGACAAGAAATCGACACGGCCCGAAGGGATTTCTTCTTGTTTGTTCTGTCTTGTCGTGAGTGAAGGGGTCGGGTCGCCATGTAATGAAGCGGTGGGGGTAAACAAGCTTCGGTTGTTGGGCCGCCATCTTGTGGTGCTTCTTGCTCCATTGTCCTGGGCAGTAAGCGGGGAACAGGGATCGGCCTTATATAAGAACATAAGAATGAAGGAGACTGCAAGAGACCATAAGGCCTACACAAGGCAGCTCCATATCCATCACCACCTGCCATCCGCCCCATCCATAAAGTTGTCTAACCGTTTCTTAAAACAACTGATAGTTTCAGCGCTTACTACATGGTTATTAAGTCTATCCTTTTCGTTGACCACCCTATTAGTAAACCAATTCTTGCCTATTTCCTTCTTAAATCTAAATTTGTCCAGTTTCAATCCATTACTACGAGTCCAGCCCTGTTGTCTTAATATGATGACCATGTTTACATCATCCATAAGGAGCTAAAGGGGAAATAAACGGGTGTTGGATGTGTATGGGATGGGTGTGGAATGGGTGAAGGGTGGGTGTATGTTTTGGTTAGCCATCTTCCTAATATGGGGGAAGGGCCTTTTGGTATGTCTATAGTTCTAGGACGTGAGGGTGGGCCCAAGGACGTTTGGCAAGCTCACGCATGACCATTGGACAAGATGGTTTTGGATATTCCAGTTATCAAATATATATATATATATATATATATATATATATATATATATATATATATATATATATAACCCCAACTTCTACCAAAATCCTCAAGAAATATGAAAGTGCGACAAAGAGAATACAAGAGATTAATACAATTATGGATGAACCGCTTACTGGTATCACACATGTAGGTCGATAATTATGTGGATGACAACACCAAACACAAAAACTGGCGACAAAGTGTACGTTTGGACAAGTGTTGAGGCATTGTGACAGATTGATAAAGGTGGGTGAGGAAGACATAAATCAGAATCCAAGATTATTTCTGACTAGTTTCGCACAAATAGGCTTCTTCAGAGAAATAATGTGTTAAGAAGAAAACAAGACAAACATATATATGCGGGGTAACAGCAACTAGGACAAAAAAGGCCACCGGAGTAGAACCCCCCCCCCCCCAGTAACGACCAATACGACAGAATCTCCAGTATACAGAGACGACCCTGGGTGAGCTCTCCGAAGCTCCTCACAGTGCCCCGTGTGTGTATATATATATATATATATATATATATATATATATATATATATATATATATATATATATACACACGTGTGTATTTATAAATATTATATATATATATATATATATATATAATGTATATATATATATATATATATGTTTGCCTTGTTTTCTCCTTAACACATTATTTCTCTGAAGAAGCCTATTTGTGCGAAACTAGTCAGAAATAAACTTGGATTCTGATTTATGTCTTCCTCACCCACCTTTACCAACGTTTTAGCAAGTGTTCCATACCAGGGCCTTCCCTCCATGGGTTATTGTATTTACATTTAGTTACCTATGTCTCTATACTATCCCCTTCATTCTCCCCTTCCCCCCCCCCAAAAAAAAAAAAGAATCCTGCGGGAGCTTGTGTTCTGACCTATTTGTTCTTGATCCTAAATATACTTGATAAAGCTGATAGGGGTGAAATGTCATACCAAGGCTAAAGGTTTCGTTCTCATTTGGTGTTTCCACAAGGAATGTATCATTGTGGTACGCTAAACAGAAAAAACATATTACTTCATGGAAAGAAAGGAACATGAATTGCAAAATGCTAGAGAAATTACATATATAACCCATTAAACTCCGATGACAAGATTCTTGTCATTTGGTCAAATAAAACAAAAAATCATAAAACACCAAAATGTTTGATCAAACACCAGAAAAATATGACGTCAGTGCTCGCTTCACTCGCGAGCGAAGCGAGCACTGACGTCATATTGTTTCTGGTGTTTGATCAAACATTTTGGTGTTTTATGATTTTTTGTTTTATTTGACCAAATGACAAGAATCTTGTCATCGGAGTTTAATGGGATAATCTTGGATGACATCAACATGAATGACCAATTTGAAGATATGTTTATTTTGTTACCATACCAAAAATTAAATGGTTCCATTAAAAATTAAGTTCAAGTTACAATTCACATAAAACAAAGTAGTCAGCAAGTCTTGGAAATTAGTCAACAATAACAAATCTAAGAATATTTGGGGGAAGAATATATATCGCTGAGGAAGATTGATAACAAAAGAGACTAAATGAAACCATAATTTAGAATGAAAAGAGAAATGGACAAAAGGAAACAAATTTATTTTGGAGTGTTTTAAACCATTAAACTCCGATGACAAGATTCTTGTCATTTGGTCAAATAAAAAAACAAAAATCATAAAACACCAAAATGTTTGATCAAACACCAGAAAAATATTACGTCAGTCCTCGCTTCGCGCGAGGACTGACGTAATATTTTTCTGGTGTTTGATCAAACATTTTGGTGTTTTATGATTTTTGTTTTTTTATTTGACCAAATGACAAGAATCTTGTCATCGGAGTTTAATGGGTTAAACCAATACCTGAGGAAATGACGTAGAAATAAGAAGAAATAAAAATTGTGCAATGGACAAATTAAGAAAATTAAAAGTTCCATATGCAAATTTACTATAGACGGTTTACACCGTGTTAGCAATGAATGATCACTTATTAGTAGATGAACCTTGAATTATGTACCCAGTCAAGACTAAGATACCAAGAAATGCCTCCCCAGAAATCAATGGTTGTGTTCTTTTAGCAAACGTTTGTTGAAGGTGTGTGAAAAGTATGTTTGTTTAATAACTGCAATTTTGGAAATTTATCGATGTAAAATCGAATACAGTAACAAAATAAATTAATTCTGATTAAGAATTTCTCTTGCTATGCGATGCTAAGTAAAGTATGCAATACGAACTTTAAACAAACTTTTGACAAACCTTGAAAGAAAAAGTACTATTTTGTCTCAAGTATAAATAAAATGCCTAAAACAATATGGACAGCGTTCTTTATGCATGATCTCTGTGAATATATATTTGAAATATCCTAAAGAAAAACACTATTTCATCACATACTTGAAAGTATGCATGGTATATGACAACCTTTCAACAACAGTTTGTAAACATTTGCTCTCTGGGGGGTGTTGACTAAGAAATGGTGCATGCGTAGTGTAGAGACCTGATAGAAAATATAAAATAGGAGTCAGAATGATAGTAACTGTAAGAAAAGAAATACATGTAAATGGAGCAATACTGACCGAAGGAAAAAAAAAAGAGAGAGAGAGAGAGAGAGAGAGAGAGAGAGAGAGAGAGAGAGAGAGAGAGAGAGAGAGAGAGAGAGAGAGAGAGTGAAAGAGAGAGCAAATAGATGGAGTAATTCTGACCGAAGGCTGAGGCACTCAATCTGAGAATTGAAAACAGACAAGTTAAAATAGATCTCATGGTAGCATATGTACTATACAATACAAGGGCATAGAACGACTACAAATACCAAATAGAGGCGTCTCTCCTCTTAAAAAAAAAAAAAAAAAAAAAAAAAAAAAAAAAAAAAAAAAAAAAAAAAACACGATAATATAATCCTAGTGGGTGATTTTAATTGTAAGATCACTTGGGAGAAACGGTAAGCAGGCGGTGGTGGTGGTAATAATAATAATAATAATAATAATAATAATAATAATAATAATAATAATAATAATAATAATAATAATAATAATAATAATAATAATAATAATATTATAATAATATTAATAATGATAAAACCCTGGGATGTTGCGACTTCCTGTTGCGCTATACCACAATGATCCAATGAGTAAAAGACGTGACACAAATAAGGAAAGACACTCCACTAAGTAAGATTGGACCTGCTACGAAAGAACCTGATGTGACTGAGCTTCTGTTCCCCTATTGGAAACGATGACCATATAGTGCTTGAATTCCAGCAGGTAGAAATATAGGGCATGGAAACAAATCATATGGAAAACAAAACAAAACAAGAAGATAATCTTCTCCAGGTTGAAACTTTTAGGAGAAGCAAATTCTGAGGAATTCATATTACAACTAAAATAAGATATGGCAGTTTTTGAAATGTATCTTCAACACGGATGCGGGCATGTATGTGCCAAGGGATAACCCATTAAACTCCGATGACAAGATTCTTGTCATTTGGTCAAATAAAACAAAAAATCATAAAACACCAAAATGTTTGATCAAACACCAGAAAAATATGACGTCAGTCCTCGCTTCGCTCGCGGTTTGACCAAACATTTTGGTGTTTTATGATTTTTTGTTTTATTTGACCAAATGACAAGAATCTTGTCATCGGAGTTTAATGGGTTAACGGAAAGACATTCAGTTAAAACTGGTTTAATGAATGTGACACAGTAGAGAAAGCCAGAAATATGGCATGAGAAAGATGGGAGGAGAGAGGGAATAAAATAACTATGGACAGTTACAGATCTAGAATAATTTACATGAGAATCGTACCACAATACTGAAAATAAACTGGCGTAATTCCAATTCATAAACGAGGTAACAAAGAAAAATCACTGAACTACAGACCAGTGTCACTGATCAGCATGATAAATTGTGACAAAGAATTGTAAAAGAATGACAGGTTGGATGGTTTGAAGAGAAGATTTTTTTTTTTTTTTTTTTTTTTTTTTTTTGGAATAATTAATCAAATTTAAAAATTTGAAAATCATGTGCGCTCCAGTAGAGTTGGGTGGATCTACTGTAGCGTTTCCCAAACTTTTCCGACCATAACACCATCCCCTGTTGTCATGTTTAACCCATTAAACTCCGATGACAAGATGTCTTGTCATTTGGTCAAATAAAACAAAAAATCATAAAACACCAAAATGTTTGATCAAACACCAGAAAAATATGACGTCAGTCCTCGCTTCGCTCGCAGCGAAGCGAGGATTGACGTCATATTTTTCTGGTGTTTGATCAAACATTTTGGTGTTTTATGATTTTTTGTTTTATTTGACCAAATGACAAGACATCTTGTCATCGGAGTTTATTGTAGTGTGCTGCTTGATGATTTATTTTCTTGATCCCTTAGAAATGAAACAAATTGGCAATATTGTTTGTAGAATACGAACCCCCTAGAAAAACAAAATAGCTTGGAAAAAGTCAAATATGCACAACTGGGTAATCAATGATACATATATCAATGTTATTTTTGTGTGCATCACTTCCCAGCACCCCCTGTAATTAATTGATTGCAGCACCCCAGGTTGGGAAATGCTGATCTAGAGAAAGCGCTTTACAAAGTATCTCACAATCAACTTTTGTGGAAACTAAAACATACTGAAGGACTTAGAGGTAAGTACCCCTTGAATGAATAAAGGGCTTCCTGAAAGGTCGGTGTATGGAGAAAGTAGTGAAGGGCGAGAAGAAGGACATTGTGTAAACAACATGATGGTGTGTCGAACGAACTATGGTAACATATTTGCTTAAGCTACGGCTACACTAACAAATCCTCCAACCTTGGACGAAATCCAAATGAATCGTTGGAATCCAACCATTCCGTTGACCAATGTAATCGTAGCTTTACAATACAAGGTTCTCAAGAAGAATAAATGAAGAGGAAACCTGCAAATTGTTACAGAATCTAGACAATATATTTGTATGAAGCCAATTCTGCAAAATAATTCCTAATGAAAAAAGACAATTTATCAGAAATGGGTGAAAATGAAAAAATAATAATAATAATGACAAATAGAAAAGACCATTAATGGAAACTTAATGGAGAATTAATTTTAATCACAAAAGAAAAAGGAGAGAAAGACCTGGGAGTGTTGGTCACGAATTTTTTATCCGAAAAAAACACATACGACCAAAATCGTGACTAATGCATATGGACAATACTAAAGGTGTTTTTCCCTGAAGAGACGAGGAGATGATGAAGAAAAACATTTAGATAAACACCTAAGCAAGATGCTGTGATGACTATAATTTGTTTTATATTATCTATTTGTTTTGTTATCATTAGTCTGTTTGCTTATTATTGTTTGCTTGATTCACATTTGTTATTTGCTATATGTCAATTTATTATTATTTACTATTTACCCGTTTGTTTATTATTTAACTATAACCTATGCATTTATTTATTTTATTTATCATTATTCATATTATTACATTTTTATTGATTTATCTATTTTATTTATTACTTTTATATTATTATATTTTTATCTATTTATTTATTTTTCATTTAACATTATTTTTTTCGCATCCGACCTGGTTATGGGTCGGGGGGGGGGGGTCACCTGTCAGCATGCTCCGCCTTTGTAATCCTTTGTAAAACAGAATACCTGATCCGTCCTGGATCAACATATGCAGAGGTGATGTGGTCTTCATATAAAGTGCAGGATATCAATAAGATTAAGAAAATATAAAGAGCAGCTACCAAAATGGTTCCCAGTCTTACAGATAGAATGTATGATAAAATATGAAAAGCATTAGAACAGGCACCATAGAAAGAAAAAAAGAAAGAAAAAAGGCGACATGATAGCAGAGTTAGTGTTAACCCATTAAACTCCGATGACAAGAATCTTGTCATCGGAGTT
Organism: Oratosquilla oratoria; assembly: GCF_046742065.1. Lineage (NCBI taxonomy): Eukaryota > Metazoa > Arthropoda > Malacostraca > Stomatopoda > Squillidae > Oratosquilla > Oratosquilla oratoria. Next base: position 5,134,433 of record NC_134788.1, on the reverse strand, counting down.
TAATGTTAATAAAGGCAACAGATAAAACAGAGAAGATCTTTTGGTTTGGGATAGTAGAGGGTCATATTTTCATGAGAAATTGAAAAAGAAAACAAAAATCGAAAGGATGTCAAGAAACATCGTTTTCCATACAGGTGCGCAAACTCCTAGAAAATCTTAGAACATTGTGAGTGTGTGTGTGTATTTACCTAGTTGTAGTTTACGGGAAGGGGAGCTACGCTCGTGGTATCCCGTCTCTGTATCTCGCTATGTCTAATTTGCTCTAAAATTCGTCTATGGTTTTTGCACACACTATTGTTTCGTCTAGTTTGTTCCATATATCCACCACTCTGTGGGGAAAGCTGTTCTCTTTCAGGTCTCTTCTATAACTGTCCTTTTTGAGTTTCTTTTCGTGTCCTCTTGTGTTTCTCTTATTCCAATTTAGTAAGTCTTCTCTATCAAGGATTTCCACACCTCTCATGATTCTATAGTCACCTCTTTCTCTCCTTTGTTCCAGAGTCGGCAATTCTAGGTTTGACAATCTCTCTTCATATGACAGTTTTGACAGTGTTGGGGCCACCTTCGCGATTCCTCTCTGGATTCTCTCAATTTCTCTTGCATTCTTTTTTGGTACTGGGTGACCATAGTGTCGCTGCTTACTTCAGTCTTGGCCTTATCGGTGTGACTAGTATTTTCTTTACCATTTCTTCATCCAAGTAAGTAAAAGCCACCTTTATTGATCTTAGGAAGATGTAGGTTTCTCCGACAATTTTGTTTATCTGTTTATCGGGAGACATGTCGTTTGTGATGATTACTCCCATGTCTTTTTCAGATCCAACTTTCTTTACTTCCTTTGTACCAATTATATATTGTCCTGATATTTTTGTTTTACTTTTTCCAAATTCCATTATGCTACATTTCTTTATGTTGAAGTCCACTTCTGACTCCATTCCCAAACCCTGTTCAGATCTCTCTGCAGGGAGTCACAGTCCGTTTCAGTACTCACTTTCTTCAACAGTTTTGCGTCATCTGCAAAGAAGCTCATATAACATTCCACACCCTAGTCCATGTGTATGTGTGTGTATTTGTGTGTGTGTGTGTATTTGTGTATGTGTGTGTGTTCGTGTGTGTGTGCATTTGTGTGAATGCATGCGTGTGTGTGTGTGTGTGTGTGTGTGTGTGTGTGTGTGTGTGTGTGTGTGTGTGTGTGTGTGTGTGTGTGCATTTGTGTGTGTATTTGTGTCTGTGTGCGTGTGCGTGCGTACGTGTGTGTGTAAGTGTGTGTGTGTGTGTGAGTGTGTGTGTGTGTGTGTGTGTGTGTGTGTGTGTGTGTGTGTGTGTGTGTGTTTGTCGTTCACGAATGCAGTACGTGATTCAATGTCATGGTGACACACACACACACACACACACACACACACACACACACACACACACACACACACACATTGGGTTTCACAACACTGAAAGTTTGAAGAGAAAGAAGGGATGTGATCAACTCGCTAGAGAGTTCAAACAACACTGACAACATTGGATATTTCTTGGACATCTATAGAAGGGCTTCCAGAGGTCATGACCACAAATTAAGAAAGACTGCACGTCTAAAGGATGTGATGAAATATAGTTTTCTATACAAATAGACATTTGGGATAGCTTAGAGCAGCGTTTCCCAACCTGCGATGCTGAAATCAATTATAGGGGGTGCTGGGAAGTGATGCACTAAAAAATCACATTGATATATGTATCATTGATTACCCAGTCGTACATATTTGACTTTTTCCATGCTATTTTATTTTTCTAGGGTGTTCTTATTTCTTCTACAAACAATATTGTCAATTTGTTTCAGCTCTAAGGAATCAAGAAAATAAATCATCAAGCAGTACACTTCACTTTCTTTTATCCTTCTAATAACAATGTAGGGGTGCTGGACTGCTTAACCCAATAAACTCCGATGACAAGATGTCTTGTCATTTGGTCAAATAAAACAAAAAATCATAAAACACCAAAATGTTTGATCAAACACCAGAAAAATATGACGTCAGTCCTCGCTTCGCTGCGAGCGAAGCGAGGATTGACGTCATATTTTTCTGGTGTTTGATCAAACATTTTGGTGTTTTATGATTTTTTGTTTTATTTGACC
>NC_134788.1:5097317-5127317 GCF_046742065.1 Oratosquilla oratoria | reverse complement strand
CTTGATCCTCTCAATCAAAAATCTCTCATAAACCTTCCCAACTACACTTAAAAAGCTGATCCCTCTGAAACTACTACACTCACACTTGTCCCCTTTCCATTTGTAAAGTGGAACTATACAGGCACTCTTCCAGTCTTCCTGCACTCTACCCTCTCTCAAACAAAAATTGAATAACCTCACCAGCCAGTTCACTAGTACTGTTCCTCTTTTTTTTCCAGAAATTCTGCATGACATCCATCCAACCCAGGTGCCTTACCTGTTCTCATCATCTTAAAAACGGCCTTCACTTCATCTTTTCTTATTTCTCCCCCATTTTCCTCACTTATCACTATCATCTTCTTAGAGCTTCTCACTGCAACTACCAGTGCCTTCCTAGCCTCCTTCATATTTAGCAACTCCCTAAAATACTCTGCCTATCTTCCTCTTACTGACATCTCTTTCATTATCATCTCTCCATCTGCACCTTTTACCTTTTCTTCTCTACTTGATTTGCTTCCTCCTCCTCTCTTAATTTCCTTCCAAGATGCCTTTTTATTATTTTCAAAATATTCTGTCATGCTCTTACCCCCTTTCACATCTGCTCTCCTCTTTGTCTCCTCTATCTTATGCTTTATTTCTCTTCTCTTTTTTTTTGTACCTCTCATATGATTCTCTCGTCCTATTTTGTAACAAATCTGTGAATGCTCATTTCTTCTCTTGTACAACGTTCATTGCTTCCTCATCCCACCACTTACTACCCTTCCTTCTATTTCCTCCCGTCCTACTTGTTCCACACGCCAACTTGTGACTCACTCCTTGAACCATCCCCATTCCTCCTCCACTCCTAGTTCTACTCTATTCTTCGCTTCCTCCCACTCCTCTCTCAGCTTCTTCTTGTATTCCTTTTCCTTTTCTTTCTCATTTAAGCAGTTTATTCTAAGCACCTCGTCATCTTCTGTCCTTTTCCTCTTTCTCCACCTTTCCTCTACTCTCAACTTACCTTCCACCAAAAAATGATCTGATATTCTCCCACTCTCTTCCTTTAGAATATGTACACCCAAAACTCTTCCTATTCTTCTCCTGGTTACCACTATATAGTCCATTAACGCTCTATCTACCACCCTTCCATCTACCACCCTCTTTCATGTGTACTTATGCTTGACTTTCTTCCTAAATAATGCATTTGCTATCCTCAACTCTCTCTCTAGACGCATCTCCACCATCGATTTCCCACTACAATTTTTACATGGAACTCCATACTTCCCAATCACTTCGTCTATTTGTTAATTTCTTACCCTAGCATTAAGATCTCCCAATACCACTACATTGACATTTCTCTCTAAACCCGCTATACACTCATTTAAATGTATCCTGAATCCTCCCTTTCCTCGACACTCTTTTCACTACCAGATCGATACGCACTTACAAAAAACCACATCTTCCTTCCCAGTTTCACCTTCATCCACATTAACCTTGAAGAAACCTTCTTCCAATCCACCACACGTTCACCTATCTCTTCACTTACTAGTATATCCACCCATTCTCTCCCTCTTCATGTCTTCACTCCTGACATCCTCCCAAACTCAAACTTGCCCCTCCCTTTCAACTTGGTTTCACTCAGTGTCAACACATCCATCTTTCTTCTCACAAACATACTGCCTTTCTCTTCCCTTTTACTCTCATCTGTACCACATCCACGCATATCAAAAGACCCAAACCTTAGTGTTCTGGTTGGATGGAAAACTCCCAGACCCTCCTATGTTTTTTTTTTTTTTTTTTTTTTTTTTTTAAGGAATGTTCCCTTTGGGACTACAGAGAGTAGGATGCCTAGTCCTAACCCCCGTCCCGTTTTTTGTCGCCTTTTAGGACTCAAATGGGAGCACTTGGTGCCAGTATTCTTCTTCCCCACCACAGGGTTCAGCGAAAAAAAAAAAAACGAAATGAATATTCAGAGAAGTGGTACAAGACAGTATTAAGAGTGGGGGACAGCATAACGGAGGAACAGTCGCAGTATGATAGAGTATCATAATTTCTCTATGAATAGAAATTTCCTCTATCACAGACAATTATGTGAAGATCTGGTCCGTAGGGGTGTCCCATATAGACCCTAAAGTAGCAGCTACATGCTACTTAGCAGTTTTTAACCCCACAATAACATGTAGCCAACACACACACACACACACACACACACACACACACACACACACACACACACACACACACACACACACACACACACACACACACACACACAAAGAAATTAAAGTATGCTAAATTCGTCTATTCTAACCCAACCTAACCTACCTACCTAATCTAACTTGCCTACCTAACGTAACCTGCATTTAACAATGTAATTCTAGAGGTCGTCAGGCCGTCGTCGTCGTCTCCGGTCACCTACAATTGTGTAACGCTACGTACCACCTTCCTATATATTTATATCTTCACATACAATATAAGAAATAATAACATATATTATTCGCGGGTCGTGACAATACACACACACACACACACACACACACACACACACACACACACACACACACACACACACACGGCTCGGTGGCGGATTGGTAAGGCACTGGCCTCACAAGCCGGAGAACCGGGGTTCGATTCCCCGGCCGGGCGGAGATAAGTTGGGTTTGTCTCCTATCACGTGTAGCCCCTGTTCACCTAGCAGTGAGTAGGTACGGGATGTTAGTCAAGGAGTTGTGACCTTGCTGTCCCGGTGTGTGGTGTGTGAGTGGTCTCAGACCTACCCAGAGATCGGCAAATAATGAGCTCTGAGCTCACTGCCGTAGGGTGGTGTCTGGCTGTCTCGAACAGAGGCTGCAGCAGATCCGAGGTGAATACACACACACACACACACACACACACACACACACACACACATATATATATATATATATATATATATATATATATATATATATATATATATATATGCAGAAATAATCACTTGGACGCGTAATTCTAGTTATGCAGAAATGCCACAAGGAAAAATATCAAGTAGTAGATCGAGCGCTTTCGTCTATACAGACATTTTCAAGGTACAGCATTACAGACAGGAATATAGGGTATTGTTGAGACATTGTGATAGGTTTGAGGAAGGTGAAAGAGTAAGACACGGGTCTAGGGCCGAGTTTATTCCTGACCGGTTTCGCTTACAGCTTCTTCAGAGGAATGATGATCCTGGATAACGCTGACGGTATACATACTAGGCCGACACCACAATCCCACCAACTGGGCAAGGGACGTGAGTGCAGAATTTGTCCACCGACCCGTGTCCCTTGCCCAGTTCATGGGATTGTAGTGTCGGGTCCGCTATGTATAACGTCAGCGTTATACAGGAATATCAATTCTCTGAAGAAACTCAAAGCGAAACCGGTCAGGAATAAACTCGGCCCTAGACCCGTATCTTTCTCTTTCACCCTCCTCAAAAAATATTAGGGTATATATACAGTGACCTACAGTTTTTGGTCCTCGAGAGTTTGGGAAACAACTTTCTTAACCCATTAAACTCCGATGACAAGATGTCTTGTCATTTGGTCAAATAAAACAAAAAATCATAAAACACCAAAATGTTTGATCAAACACCATAAAAATATGACGTCAGTCCTCGCTTCGCTCGCAGCGAAGCGAGGACTGACGTCATATTTTTCTGGTGTTTGATCAAACATTTTGGTGTTTTATGATTTTTTGTTTTATTTGACCAAATGACAAGACATCTTGTCATCGGAGTTTAATGGGTTAATAATAAAATTATCCAGTTTATACAATTCTTGACTTGGATTTATATTGTTAACAAATGTAATCTTGATCAGACTGGGCTCTATGACATTTCTGTTCAATTGTGAATTACTTTTAACAATTACTTTAAGCACCCTCCCAATCAATGCAATGGTTGAAACCCCCAAGGTGAACAAATAATGTTCTTTCCAGTCTGACCAATATAGCATTTGTTGCAATCCTTACATGGAATTGAATATACAAAATCTTCCTCATTTCCCGGTGAATTTCTAATTAAAAGACTTTTGACTGCGTTGTTGCCCACCTTCCACTGTATGTATACCCTAATCTCTTGTTTGTAACTCTGTACTTTGAACATGTCCAAATAGACGAAAGCGCTCGGTCCATTTCCTGTTATTTTCCTTGCGGCTTTTCTGCATATATTTATATATATATATATATATATATATATATGTATGTATATATATAATGTATATATATACATATATATATAAATATATATATATATATATATATGCATATATATACTGTGTCACTTTTATCTGTATCACCTTTGAATATATGAATTACACGAAAGCGCTTGGGAATTTCGTGTTTCTCTTTTCCTTACTGGTAACCAGCATATTTTCAGTATATATATATATATATATATATATATATATATATATATGTGTGTGTGTGTGTGTGTGTGTGTGTGTGTGTGTGTGTGTGTGTGTTATAGTCAACATTTACACCAACAACAGATGAACTGGAGAACATCAATCGGGATATCGTAGGACTGAGTGAAGTCCAAAAGGAGGAAGAAACGATCGTAGCGCTACAGGACAACCATCACTTGTTAGTAGTTACCATTGCATGAGTTTGACTGAAAATCCGCAGCTTCATAGTGGCTGGCAACGGTCCTCGAACCCTCCCTTAGATCTTTCAGGGAATAGATGTAGGTTTATTTTTGTTGTGGGAATAGTCGCTGGTTGCTTTGTCTTCTTGTGTGGAAAATAGAAAAATACAGATAATTTCTTTTTTAGAAATATTGATTTCATTATGGGGACCGAGTGCCAACCCCTCGGGGCTGCACACTCGGATGGTGTTAACGAGATTTGATATGTGGCAAGGAAATGAATCTCTGACGCCATCTTATGCAGGTACATTCAACTGTTCCTTTAATTTTCTACTATTTCCCCGTATGTATTATTGATTGTTCATGTTTTAAGCCTTGCAGACCAAATTCGCATCTCTTTTATATTTGGGATTAAAACAATAGAAGAAAATCCACTTTTACCAACCACTATCCCTTCATTCTTCCGTTTTACTTAAATCTCTCCCAAGCCAGTTTACACAGCACTGCTTTTGACACTAGGCGCTACCCTCAGAAGCAATGAATTTATTAAACGGTGGACCATCTTACCAAGGCAGCCTATACCTACGCCATGGATGTCACGCGCAATGCTCACTCTATCATGCCTTAAAACAAGATACGAGTACACGCAGCCACTCATGCCATGTCAACACACCGAAAAGATGCGGAACGGACTACCATACGACCACCTCCTACCCAACAGCTACAAGTAACGCCGACGCAAGACCATGGTACGGAGGCACAATGTTGTCAGTACTCAGCTCAGACTTGGGAATCAACCTATCTGACAAGGCTCCCAGGCGGATGATGTGCCACAGTGATCACCGTGCAGGCTATGCAACCGTCCTAACGCGAACACCCTTAAAATTATTATCTCCAATGACCCATGGTGACAGACAATATTCCCCAGAGACAAGGCATGATGATTGTATGTAACACTTACATAGTACCACTATCTCGCCATCCCCATTTCGGGAGATCCTGAATGATTATTATATTATGTCTCCATTTAAAGAATATATGTAATATATGACATGTCCTCTAATACAAAACTGTAATAATTGTACTATTGTTTGCCTCCCACGGGCGTAATAAATTGATTAAAACAAAAAAACTAGGCGCTAGCTTTTTTTCTGAAGTTGAACATGTTTAACTTTATCGCAGGGTCAAACAGATGCTGCGAATTATTTTTAGTCGCTAGAGAATTAAAAAACAGCGCCGTGTAAACGAGGCTTTACCACCTCTAATTGCCGACGAAATAGTCTTGTCTAAGTTGTCTTATGAAAATCAGGTAATGGACCAGGAAAAATTGACCTATTATAAACCGTAAAGGATTAAACAAATTAAAACCAGGAGGGATGAATTTTTTTTAATCACATAAGCGTGGTTCTATTATCAAACTTGTATAATTCAAAATTTTCATCCCTCATGGTTTTAATTTGTTTAGTCCTTGACAGTCTATAGACAAATATCAAAGAACACAGCTATTGTTATAACACATTTTCACGATGGTTTTCGTAAGTTATAATCCAGTTGTTCAGCAATAACTGAACACGCAGCGCATAAATTCAATTATGTCTTATTACAAGAGCAAATCCAACTCAAGCTACATTCAATATATCTTTAACTTTTGATTGGGACTCCGACATATATTATGTTTTCAACTACTTATAGTTCATTAATTCTATCGGGTCTATTTTTACATCAAACTATGTTATCTTTATTCATACTTATACCACAACATTTATTCTAAATATTTGTAAATATCTTTCTGACTCATGATCGTGTTAAATTTAGTGGTATTTCCCACGTGGAACCAAATATAGAAAATAGCAAATTAATTGTTCAAATATAAAAATTAAATACTTCTTTTAAATTGAGACAACTTATATTCTAATTTTGGGTTGATAATGCTGATATTTATTTTCCACCAAGAAATCGCTGTCAGCTGTTTCAAGAACAACAACAAAACCTAGCCCGAGGAACACGCTGTTATTGTTTATTATAAAAGGCCGGGGCCTTAAACCATAAGTCAAGATGGGTATCTTAGAGAAAATAGCAGAAATAGAGAAGGAAATCGCAAGAACACAGAAAAATAAAGGTACGTGGAAGTATAGTTGTTTTTCATTGTAGAACAACCTCTAGTTCCTAGCCCTAGGTTGCTTGGAGTATTATGTATATTGGAACTTTGTTTAAAAAATAATTTTTTCTCATGTGTCAGAGGAAAGTGTTTTCGTAATATGATCTCCTTTTCAAATTTACTTTGTAACTGACATCAGAAAATAGTTTTTAGCCAATTTCATAAGTTAGTTCTCAATCATAATATGCTCATCAGACGAGCTTCATTCAATCTGGAAATTTGTGAAAAATAAGAGTTGCTATTTTCCTTGTTACATGGGTACTACAGTTACAAAATAGTTTAACTATACTTTTTTAAAACTTTTCTTTCCAAATTGGATATGGAACTAATGATGGGTATTTGTTATAATCATGGTTCTGCAAAATATGTGGCACAGATGATCATCTGTATTTATACAGATGGGCACAAGAATCTAGGAAGTTCTGTCAGTAAACATAAATTCCTCTCCCACACTTCTAGTGCTGAACACGATGAAATCATTCCATTTGCAAAGAAAACAATAAAGAGAAAACTATCCTAATATCATGCATATAGATTCAGAAAAACATGTTCAAGATAGTTAATATACACATACTGGTATGTTATATGTATCATCCTTAACATTTATCGAATCATCGCCTTGATGTTCATATACAAAATCTGTTAATTCCTTCATATCCATATAGAAGTTCTGGCAACCATGAGAGGATAACACTCAATTGATTGAGCTCTAGCCTCTTATCAACTTCAACCTTATTTATTCTGGTTTCTCATGTGAGGGAAGTTGATAAGCAGTCTGTTCCTCTCCTTTCCTTTTTTCAGCTGGTGACACAGGAACAGTCTCATAATAACACAACACTGACAACACTCCAATTCTTTTGCCCAGAGAGAGCTATAGGCATAAGGACCATTGCCAGCCATTATTAGGCTGCAGATATCTATGCAATAAAACTTTAGGAAACCATTATCATTATTTTTCTAATGTTCTGGCTAGTATAACCTACTTGCCTTTATTATAGTGCCCATTATATCAAATGTGGTCCTCAAATGCTTGATATTTTGTCAATTTAGAGGTTATTTTTTAGGAGTGATTTTCTGCTTAAGATAATTTCACTTGAAGTTATAGATCTTATAGGAACATGAACAGATAAATCAAGATGAGAGTGTTGCCATTAATGTAACAATATTGTTGTCTGTGTAGTTAACCACTTCAGTACAAGTCAAATTCTTGCACACAGCATTGGCTGCCATATGTACAATTCATCATACTACTTGCATTATAAAAAATAATATCTCTACTGTATTTTATTTTACTCTAAGTAATATTAAACACACAAAACATGATCATACCAGTCTACAGACTCTGGGCCTAACTCATGTACAACTACAAAAATATATAATCAAAACACTAACGCTGGTATCCTTGTGTATCCACTCATGCCTCATGATGCTTATGTAGGCATCATCGTGCCAAAGTGGTTAATTGAAGCTTTCATTTAGGTTACATTATTGTTCTAGTTTATTATTTTTAGGATAGGATAGGTATTGCCAAATTCTGGCTTAGATTTATAGATTACCTCAAAACAGACAGCAGTACAGGTTGAATGCTTAATGTTTGAATTGCAACAACAATAACATTGTGGTAGTGGTGATACTCTCGAGACTCTGGCCCAGTTCGGAGACCAGATGTCGGCCCCTTGCAGCCACACCTTGAGGAGGTGGGGAGTGATTGCATTCATTTGAGATCTGGGGTGGGGTTTGATTGTTGACCTTCCTTGTAGGGGGTCATTTTTCCCATCCTTGCTGTTTCGATACTTGGTGCAGCTTCTTAAATGCTGGACAATGCTGGAACACAATTTTATGTATGACTCCTAAACACCACACACCTCTTGCACTACATTTCATAAGCACCAGCAACACTCAATGAAAAACTATATAGCTGCCCACACCAAGACACTATTATCCCACTCAAATGGGGTGATAGAACTCCTAGTCTTACACATCACCAACATAAATCTAATAATTGTAAACTGCTACCGCCCACCTCAGTGCAATCTCGAAAGCTTCTCAAAAGCTTTGGAAAAACTGAACGAAGTGCTAGAGACCACCCCACATGCCATGACAGATGTCATCATCTGTGGTGATTTTAACTTCCCCTTTATATGCTGGCCTGATGGTAGATCCAGTGGGGGCACTCTAGAAGATCAAGCCCAAGCAAAACTCCTTCTAGAGATCGCCGATAAACTGTTCCTAAACCAGCACATAATGGAGCCGACTAGAAGGAACAACATATTGGACCTCTTTTTTACCAATAATCAAGAGTCGGTCAGCAATTGCAGGTCAGAGAAAACAATCTTCTCTGACCACAATATAGTTTACATCAACACAACTTACATCAAAAGTAAGACACCGCAGGATTCCATGACTCCTCCGAACATGACACCTTTCGCCAGCTTCAACTTCTTCAGTCAAAAGGTAGACTGGGATCAATTACAACAAGACCTCAGGAAGATAGACTGGAAACTGGAACTGCAGGGATCTGATCCTAACACCACTCTCAACACACTATTGAGGATTCTGCTGGAGATGTGCACGGCCTATGTGCCAAGGAAAAGCAACAAAAAGGATCGCAGATACTCCATCCCGCGAGACAGAAAAATCCTTATGCGAAAACGTGCCAACCTCAATCTAAAACTCATTAACAATACCAATGAGATCCAAAGGCTCATAATCTCCTCAAAAATAGAGGACATAGAGCAGAAAATTAAACACTCACACGAGGAGCAGAGAAGAACAGAGGAACACCAAGCTATAGAAAACATAAGGCACAACCCGAAATTCTTCTACAGCTACTGTAAGAAGTTCCTCAAAACCAAGTCACAGATTGGGCCCCTAGTGACAGAACAAGGCAATATAACAGATGCCCCAAAGGAAACCTGCCAGATACTGGCACACCAATATAACAGTGTGTTCAGCACACCTAAGACACAGAAGGAAATCCTTGATCCCACAACCTTCTTCAACCAGACGCCCAAGAACCTGAACCAGCTTACCAACATTCGAGTGACTGAACAGGACATCAAAAAGGCGATAAAGGAGCTTAGGAGTAACTCGGCAGCAGGACCAGACGGTGTACCAGCAATCCTACTCCTAAAATGCTGCGAGGTCTTGGCAGCTCCAATACATATGTTGTGGCTAGCCTCCTTTGACAAAGGAGAGATCCCGGCACTGCTCAAACAAGCCATCATAAGCCCAATATATAAAGGAGGAGACCGGACCTTGCCAAAAAATTATCGACCTGTCGCCCTTACATCACATATTGTCAAAGTAATTGAGAAATGTGTAAGGGACAAGCTGTTCACCTACCTTGAGGTGAATAACCTCATCAAAGAGAATCAACATGGCTTCAGGAAAGGTCGATCATGCCTTTCTAACCTACTGGCACACTATGACTGGCTACTTCGGAACCTGTCGGAGAGGAGAAATGTTGACGTAGTATTCCTAGACTTTGCTAAAGCCTTCGACAAGGTGGACCATGGTGTCCTCCTCCATAAGGCAAGGGATCTAGGAATCTCGGGGAAGCTAGGAATCTGGCTCTTCAACTTTCTGACAGACCGTACACAAGCAGTCGCAGTCGATGGTGTGAAGTCAACCGAATCCAAGGTAATAAGCGGAGTACCACAAGGATCTGTGCTTGGCCCCCTCCTATTCCTTGTCCACATGAATGACATAAATAGTAGGGTGGATTCAACCCTCCTGTCTTTTGCCGACAACACCCACATCAGCCATGCTGTGCGAGAAAGTGGAGATGTGCAACATCTACAAGACGATCTCAACTCAGTTTATGCATGGGCCAACAACAGCAACATGCAATTCAACGATGAGAAGTTCGAGGTCTTGAGATATGGCACAAATCAAGGCATTAAAGACGACACTGAGCTGCACACGGAGAGAGGTATGAAAATCACACCAAAAGCCCATGTGAAAAGCCTGGGCATCCACTTAAGTGATGATGCCACTTTTCAACACCACATCATGCACTCAGTAAATAGAGCAAGAGGGATGGCCAGCTGGGTCCTAAGGACCTTCTCCTCAAGAGAGGTTCAAGTGATGCTTACCCTCTGGAAGTCGCTTATCCAACCGATACTGGACTATTGTAGCCAACTCTGGTCACCACACAAACGCGGAGACATCCAGATGCTTGAAGCTGTCCAACGGAACTACACCAGGTGCATCAAAGGGATGCAAGATCTCAACTATTGGGATCGCCTGGGAGCACTAGGCCTATACTCTCAACAGAGGAGGAGAGAAAGATACAGGGCCATTTACACATGGAAAATCCTTGAGGGACTTGTTCCGGACCCCACGCCCTCTACAATCAAGCCATACCACAGTATAAGGCATGGGCGTAAATGTGAGAGACAAACTCTCCCATCGAGAGCCCCGGTGAGGATTAAGACCCTACTGGCAACCAGCCTAGGCCATGAGGGTCCTAAAATCTTCAACGCCCTCCCAAAGGAGGTGAGAGAGAAAACTAAATGCTCGGTGGACAGCTTCAAACATGCACTGGACAGGTTCCTGCGGAAGGTACCAGACGAGCCTCCAGTGCCAGGCTACACTGCCATAAGTAGGTTCTCTCAAAACACACTACCAGACCAACTGACCCTCGCAAGGAAGGACAACAGGACTGGCAGCAGCGGTAGTCCACTACGGCTGTGAGGATCGACCTCAGAACTTCACTAAGTAAACTAAGTAAGTAAAACCAGCAGTATACTATTCAAACATCTATAACAATGTACCACCTGCACCACAAAGTATGTTCACAAAAACACTTATACACTCAGATTACTAAGCAGGCCCTTTGAAACAGACCAACAATCTCAATATTCCTACAACAACCCCTAGACAGAAGCCCCACAGAAAAAAAATCCTCCCACGAGTGATAAGAGCCACACTGGTATGCCTGTGCTCTGGACACCATCCAACATTAACCCATACAGCGTCAGCTCACATACATGCTGGAGTTGGCTGATTTTTTTTTTTTTTTCATGGTTTGTCTTAAGATAACATAAAATGAAAGTAAAGCATGAAGAAAGTACTCGCAGTTGAATATATCTGCATCTGTGACCACTTGTCAATATCAATTAGGATGGGTCAGTTGAGTTTCTCACATGAAAATTTTCAAGAAGGGATATCTTTTTGGCAGTGTACTGCTATCTGAGTTAATTTCTATTGCATTTTTACAATTTTCAAGTGCAATAGGGCCTACACCTGTGTACAAAATATTGGTTACATAATACATTATTTTCAGTGGTTAACATTATTCACTATTTAGCACTAATATATAAAAATAATGTGGTGAGTATTCATTGTGTTTATGATTTATCAGTTATATATTTATGTACTTTGGATAGTTTTTGTTTTGCTCACACTCTTGTTTTAACTTAATTTTTGTATCTTTCCTGCTGACACATTCACATCATGTCTTTTTATTTAGTATTCAACACATTAGAACTTGGTGTCCCATTGTCTCTACTTTTACTTTTTTAGGGCCTATTTCACATTGCTGTATGTAATTTTTCTTTCACAGTTGGACGTTGCAGTAGTAGTAGTGATTTGTGTGGTAGTCAATGAAGCACTGAGGGAAGCACAGGCAAAACATTAGTCTTGGCACTTGTGCTGGGTCAGCTGTCACTTGTCCTGGTGAGGTTTAGTGGTGTGAGAGCAGACATGACATCATCTTTGTAGGTACTTCCTTGTTGTCTCTTCCTACTACTCAACAGGGTACATGAAGTGTCAGGCAGTGAGATATAATGGGGTAGCTGCTGACATAGATGGTTTTGATGTCCTCTGTTCTCTGTGGGCAGCAAACAGTTCTCAGCAGACCTCTACTATGAAGTCTTCCAAGCTCTCCAGTCTCCCTATGGGTGTCATGTCAAGGAGGTGAAAGAGCATTTTGTCATACCATTTCATGTTCTGCCTGGCATACTCAACAGAAGATATAGCATTTGATTTGTCCACAAGGTACATATTGACATTATAATCCAGGATGACTCCAGGCTTTATGATGTATTGATTTTGCTTTGTAGTCAGATAACCTGGATTGTTTCATGATGGTTGTGGACACTGGTCAGGAGGTTGACATTTTGATTATTCATACATGAGATAGGATGTTTGCAGTGGAATACACATCCCCCAGTGTCTTCTTCTTGGAAATATGGGTATGCACTACCTCCTCCTTGTCATTGTGCCACATGCTCTTGTTTTCTTGGAGAGTTGGTACAGGCAGATGAGAGGATTGGTGTATTAATTATCGATGTACAGGATGTACCCCCTGTTTAGGTACCTGTTCATTAGCTGCTGTACCACCACACCAGATTTCCCTAGCTTCTGGTTTTCAAGGAGGGTTCCTGTGCACAGGAATGTGTTCTGCACAAATCTGCTGACACAATCACACAGCACAAAGAACTTGAGGCTGTATTTGTGTTGTTTGATGGTGGATGTACTGCTGAAAAAAGGTTTATCTCCTTCCCAATACCAGAGATTCATTGATGACCAACTTCTGATTAGGGCTGAATGCAGTCTTGAAGGCATCATGAAGCTGGTCAAAGATAGGATGAATTCTCCTCCCTCATTTTGTCCTTGGGTAGGTCAAGGTTCTGGCTGATAACATCATAAAAGTGGAGGTTCTTCATGATATCAACAAAGTGGTTGTTGTTGTTGTTGTCGTTCCCTTGACTGTCTGTCCGAGCAGTCCCGTCTCCCCAAGGAATGCTACTGCGTAGAGCTGATGGCCAGGGGTGGTTGCTGCTGTTTGGCCCCCAACTCTTGGGGTTGGGGGGTGGTCCCACGATGTAGACGCTGCAGCTCCAGGACCTCAAGAAAGTGGTTGATGGCAATGATTTGTATTTACCTAGTTGTATTTTACTGGATGAGAGCTATGCTCATAGTGACCTGTTTTTGTATCTCTCCACGCCCAGTTTGTTCTTGAAATTGTGTATAGTTTTGGCATTCACTGTTTCTTCATTTAGTTTGTTCCAGACATCAATCACCCTATGTGGGAAGCTATTTTTTTTTCAGGTCTCTTCTATAAATGTCCTTCTTTAGTTTCTTTTCATGTCCTCTTGTTTCTCTTCTGTCCCACTTTAATAAGTTGTCTCTATAGAGAATTTCCATCCCTTTCATAATTCTGTAAATGGTCAATAAATCACCTCTTTCTCTTCTCTGTTCCAGTATTGACAGGTGTAATTTCTACAATCTTTGTTCGTATGTCAGATTTGACAGTGAAGGTGCCATTTTTGTCGTTACTCTTTGGATTCTTTCTAATTTTCTTTTTATGAACATGGGAGTGTAGAGAATGGAGAGAGTGGACCAGTACCTCTTGTATGAGGATTTCTTTACAATTCCCATTAGAAGGACCACTCCTAGTACAATGTACAGTTTATCCATGATGGTGTTTTGCCATTTCATCTGTCTTGTGTTTTTTTGTTGTCACCTTTCCCTCCGAGGTAAAACCAGTTGTATTGATTTGTCTCCTGTACATTGTGGTGTTAAAGTAATGCCATTGACACTGTATGGGTAAAGACCATACCAACACAGAATAGGCCTGGGCACAGAGACAAACTGCCCCAGGTGTGATCACCACACAGAAAACCTCATACCATAATGGCTCACACTAACAGTCCTTAGACAACAACACTATATATCATCCTTGAGTGACTTATGGTCCCACAAATGGCTCACCCCTACTTCCCTCTATTCTCTCTAATTATCTTCAATCTTCTGCCTATCATCCTCTCATTTGCTTCCAATACCATCCCAACCATGTAAATGTTGAACAACCATTGTGGCATAACACTCACTCCCACCATTCCCAACTAACACAAGCTCTACTACTCATGTAAAAGGTAATAGCACAATATATGCTTTTTTTCTGTATTTGTTTTACCTGTGTTGTTTCCAATTGATTTAAAATTTTTGTTCCATGTTGACAGCAACGGAGTACCACTTAGGTGTTCTGAAGGCTAAACTTGCCAAATACCGTACTCAGTTGCTGGAACCGTCAGGGAAGAAGGGTGAGAAAGGTGAAGGTTTTGATGTTATGAAGAGTGGAGATGCCCGAGTGGCACTTATTGGCTTTCCTTCAGTTGGCAAAGTAAGTAATATACTCTTGTAATCTCTTCATGCATGACCTACCTAATCCAGACCCAGAATGAAACATTAAAACATTCTTCTATGAGTTAATTATGTTGTGGAATAGGCTACAACCATAAATGCAAAGCTGCCACCAAAAATATCAAGTTCCTTTTGTATTTTATGGCATATAAGATTCATTTTGTTCTCAAGCAATTGTTTAGAAAATATAACTTAATCTTATATGTGAACTTAGGATACCTGATAAGCTTGTTTACCCAGGTGCCATAAGACTGCCTGACTATGATATTGAAATAGTAGTTGCTCAAACATCATTACTGTATTTTTTTTCCACTATTCTTATTATTGTGTGTAGTTTCATTAGAAAAGGTATTACCACAAAAGTTATAGCTGGACATTTAGACAAATATCTTTGTTTAGGATGGAACTTGAAAATGTTAAACAGTAATTGTTCATGAGTTTGTATGCTTGTTAGGGCAGTCTCATATATGGTGCATATATGTTACTATTGTTATATGAAAGAAACTTGAAATTTAGATGGTAATAGTGGGCAGGAGAATGATTGTATATGGATGATGTTGTGATGGATGAGGTGGAATGGGGGGTGAGGTAGTATTTGTGAGCAAAATTTGACGCAGCTTGAAGGGATTTCTCCCCGTCTTCTCCTTTTATGCAATGGGGGGACAGAGAGGGGGGGTCGCCGATTTAATGAAGCGGCCTTGCTGTGGATGTGCTGTGTCTTGCGACACTGCTTCTGACCCAGGGCAGTGGACAAGGTGCAGGGATGACCCGTCATCCAGGAGGTGCTAAGAAAAGAGGGAGGGTGGAGGGATGTGGAGTGTATTCAGGGATGGAATGGGTGGGAATGATTTTATACCTTTTCCTTTTTGGCTACCTCCCTTGTAAGGGTATATGTATGTATGTAATAGTGGGCAATGGTGACTGCAGTCATTGCCCTTATGTGGCTCATCAATATCATTCCTATCCATCATTGTGCATATTGGAATTATGTGAATTTGATATTTGAAGTGAAAAAGGCAGGAGGAAGTGAAGAACTTTAAATATTGAGGATTGCATGCAGCATGGAATGGTAGAGTGGGAATGAAGGTAAATTATAGAATAAGAGAAGCAAATAGATGTTTGGGGAGAATGAAAAAGGACATGGGAAATAGGTATCTGGGGATGAGTGTAAAGAAAAGATGGGTCACATGAAGAATTGTCACCCCAGAATGCCCACATGAAGAATTGTCACCCCGTGAGATCCCACCTGATGAACTGTCACCCCATATGTCGAATATCAACAGTGGAATAAAAATTTGGTTAGGTTAGATTACATTACGTTAGGTTTGTTATATTAGGTTAGGTTGAATGAAGATTATGATTATTGTCATCAACTTATACAAACGAAGAATCATAAACCCAGGATGGTCCACATGAACAATTGTCACCCTAGGATAGCCCACATGAAGAATTGTCACCCTGTCAAAGTCTGGGGTGATTCTTCTTCATGTGATCTGAAAAGATTAAGAAGAGCGATTGTGCTCACAATACTGTATGGAGCAGAGATTTGGAATTTAATAGGTAGGGAGAGCCTAAATCTGCCTGAAATGGAGTGTTTAAGAAGTATGGTGGGGGTTACATGGATGGATAGAATGAGAAATTAGGAGATGGAGCAGAGTGGGAGTGGGAAGAGTGATGGTAGATAAGGCTGGAGGTGGATGGAGTGAACTTGAGGGGAAGACGGAGAATGAGTTGGATAGATAGGTTAGAGAGGGCTTTGAGTGCAAGGGTGATGTCCCTTGAGCAGGGGAAAAGGAGAGGGTAAAGAGATAGGTTTTGGTGGAAAGTGGATATGAATGTATGAGAAGTTGATGCAGCCCGAAGGGATTTCTTGTTTGCTCTCTAATATTTCTAGTGGATGAGGGAAGGAGGATTGGCATGTAACGAAGTGATAGGGGTAAACAAGCGTTGGCAGTCAGGCCCTGCTGTGGCGTTGTAGTGTGCTACTCTATTGTCTCTGACCTGAGCAGTGGGGTGTTAGTGGTGGATGGGGATGGTAATTCTTTGTTCACATGGAACTGAGAAAAGGGGCAATAAATGGGTGTTGGATGATTTTGGGATAGGTGAATGGTGGGTTTGATTCTGTCACTTTCCGTATAAGGCAGTGGTTCCCAAACTTTTTCAAGTTGTTACCCAATTTAACATGCCATATTAAGCATGTTACCCCTATCACAGAATGCTGTCAACATTGATATATATGGCTAAATCAAAACACTAGACATTTTCATTTATCTATTGTAATTGAACATTGTACATATCTAATGACTATTGCCAATGATGTTGAGAACATCAGTGGGATGGATGGAGTTGCAGCAATTCTTGGCTTCGTGGCTGAAAGTGCCAGCGTTGCAATGTTTGCACACTTAGATACATATCTCTTCTTTTCTAATACTGTAAATTAGTTTTTGATGTTTACTGTTATTCAATTTAACTTTACTTCTTAATTATAATAGGATTACTTTATAACTTTATATTCTAATACTAAGTTAACATTAATCTTAATGCCAACTACCACAATGTTTTTTTGATTTTCAGAATTCATAACTTTTTTTTCTGTTATCCCTCCATTACCCCTGACAAATGGTTGAATTACCCCTAAGGGGTAATTTACTCCCAGTGTGGGAACCATTGGTATAAGGCAGTGGTTCTTAACCCCTGGGTCGCGACCCAAATTTGGGTCGCTAAGGGTTTGCAGAAAATAATTATTTTCCCACTACAAATATGTTATAATTATATACTGTAATAATTAAAATACATGATGCCTAGTTTTAGGATTCTAAGCAGACCATGATTAAATAAAAACTCCAAAGCAGAAAATTTATTTGAAGTGTTTTGAAATTTCAATGTAAAACCGACAAGGCTTGGGTCACGATGCTTGATTTGTGCAAAACTTTGGGTCGCTGCCAAAAAAGGTTAAGAACCACTGGTATAAGGGGAAAGGTGTATGTATGGATTTTTCACTATGAGCATTTTTGTTTGATGTATATTGTCTTAACAGATAAGTCCAGGAGGTGCCAAGATAGGAGGGAGGGAGGAGGGTGGAGAGGAGTGGAATATATGGGAAATGAAATGGGTGGGAGTAGTTTCTATGCCTTTTTCTTTTTGGCTACCCCCTGTGTAAGGGGAAAAAAGCCTTTGGTATATGTATGTATGTTTTACTTAATACTCCCTGCTGAAAGAGGTGGGGTTTTTGATGCTCATGGATACAGTACCTCACAAAATGTACATTTGTTATAAAACAGGATGACAGTAACCCTCTAGGATTTGACCCTAACTCAACTATTTGCAGGCATTTGTAAATCTTTAAAGCAGTTTGCTATCATCGTATAAGAATATATATACCATGAGACAAAGACCTTACCACCCCATCTCTGGATAAAGCAGTAAACTTTAAGTAACTACCATACAGAATGCTGTAGAAAATCTTCAGTCCCAGCTATACATAGGAGATAGCCTCCTTAAAGAAAAAAAAAGGAATAATTTAAGAAAAAGGAACACAACAGAACAAGAAAAAGAACAACTAAAGCAATTAAATAGAAACATTACAAATCAAATAAACAAGAAATATGAAGAAAACTTGGAAAACTAACCAATGGAATAGATTAAAAAACTGATAATGCCAAAATGTGGAGAACCATGAAAACCATCAAAAACTCAAGATTGAATACCCTCAACCCCCCAACCATCCACCCACCCACCAACCCATGAAGTTGGTTCAACTTGGGGTAAAATACCATCACCAAAACAGCAATGTGACATCAACAAGCATTTCTTCAAAATTAGATTCAAGTCCACAATACCCAAAAACAAGAAACTAATTAAAGAAATGCATAAAATCAAGCCTGACACTGAAAAAAAACTCTCACCAGTGAAGATACAAAAGGGACCATAAAAAAAAAAGACAAGATCTCAAATGTCCTTCTCAAATGCCTTGGCCAAACAGCCATAAAGAGCTTTAACTGATATTTTCAGCTACAGGTTGCACAACAACATCCTAGACATCTGGAAAAGAGCTCACATAATCCCAGTCATGAAACTAAACTAGTCACCTGAAAACCCTGCATCATTCAAACTAATCTTTCTACTATCCACAATATTCAAATTAACAGAAAGGCTGATAATATCAGGAATCAAATCAGAAATACCTACCTCCCCCAATCAACTTTGATTCAAGGAAGGTTACTCTACAAGCACACACTACTCACGTACATCACGCTAAAAGTAGTGGAAGGATTTGATAAAAAAAAGTCCCACCAGAAAGAACGGTTATGGTTGCCATAAATATAAACAGGGCTTTCGGCAAAGTCCCCAGATGCATACTATCCAAAAAGATCATTGAGACAGGCATTCATAACAATGACAAGAAGTGGTTAACCAACTTTATAGTAGGAAGACAATGCAGAACAACCCAAAACAACCAAATATTAGGTACAATTGGGCTATACATTGGAGTCCCTTAAGTTGGAATACTTTTATCCTTGCTGTTCAACCTCTTCATGAATGATCTCCCAACTCCAGAACCAGAACTAAATATCAGTGTTCTTTCATATACAAGTGGCTTGACAATGATAATCCAGCGACGTAAATACAAAATAGCAGCAAAGACCAGCCGAGCCTACATTAACAGATGTAAACAGTGGCTCAAAAATATCAATGAGAACTTCAATATTAACATTAACACAAACAACCATTAATGAAAAAACAAAGCAAAAAAAAAAATAGTGAAGTTAAATAATCAAATCCTTCCACTGGAAATGAACCCTAAAATTCTGGGCTACACATTTGATAATCATAGAACCTACAGGCCACATATCAAAGATGTGGGAAATATTTCAAAATACACTTACAGGGATGATTCATACTTGCATCCTGTTTAATGAAAGATATCCTCCAAATCAGACTCGTCTAAAATGGCTTGATAAAAAAAAAAATGTATTGCCAAAGAAAAGACAAATTTGTAAAAAATATAGGCATTCTGACTCACCAAAATTATGTGACAATGCAAAGGGATTTAAAAAAGATGGTTTGGAAAAGGAAGTTAAGTATGAAATAGATATCACTGATAAATCTAAAAAGAATCCCAAAGAATTGTATAGTTACATTACATTGGCCCATTAATGTCTGCCAACAGTGAACTTGAATATTTAAATGAAATAATGTGTGATATCTTAACAGCTATTTTAGTTATGTTTATATATATAAATGAAATACCTCAAAGTGAAATCTTAACTGGAACCTGTGATAAGTTGAAGGGAAACTTATTTCTGTAAATATAACCAAAGAAAAGATTAGAAGATATGTAGAAAAGCTCAAAGTTAATATAAAACACAATTGGGATCCAAGAATCTTGAAGGAAATAAAAATCAAGATTGTTGTTCAATTCTTATCATATCCAGGGATGTACCAAGAGAATGAAATTAGCTAACATTACTTCCATATTCAAGAAGGGTGACAAAACGAACCCAGTGAACTACAGATCTATATGCTTAACATCAGTTGTAGGAAAAATAAGGTAAACTATTATCAGAGATACTATTGAACATCACTTAGAAAGTAATTGTTTGAGAAATGGTAACCAGTATTGATTCAAACAGAAACATTCATATGTGACTAACCTACTTGAATTTTACTATACAGTCATTTTGAATTATGGCAAAAGAATGTAGATTTGGTATACCTGGGCCTTGAAAAAGCTTTTGATACCATCTCACACAAATGACTACTTACTAAACTTGTTTCACTTTGAATAAGAGGTAAGCTATTAAATTGAATCGGTAATTAGTTGAACAATTGTAAACAGCAAGTTGTCCTGAATGGTAAAACTTTTAGCTGGAAAAATGTTACAAGTGGAATTCCTTGGGGTTCTGTTCTTGGGCCACTTCTATTCATAATATATAAAGATGATGTAGACCTAGAACTGTAATCTGTCTCTAGATATGCTGATGATACAAAGCTGTGTAGAATAGCAAAGGATCACTTGAATCAATACGGAAGAATAGTAATACTCCCAAATGGATGATGGACAGGCTGAAATATGAGATCAGAATAAAAAGAGGACTTTATGCAAGAATAAAAAATGGTGAAATCCACCTTAGATCCAAATATGGCTAGACTGGTTAAAAAGAACATGCACACAGAAAAATGTAACTATGAAATTAGGATTGCCAGACAAGCGAGGTCCAACCCAAAGGGCTTCTTTCATCTCTACAGAACAAAAAAATAAGGAGAGGATAGGCCCAATTAAAAACAACCAAAATGTCATGATAGAATCAGGAAAAACTGAGCAAAGCATTTAACATACTTTCTCTTGGTGTTTACTAAGGAGAGGTTAGATAAAGTACTTGACTGCAATCTAGTTTTCAGAGGGGATGAAGAAAGTAGACTATCAAATATCAGCATTAGTAAGGTAGAAGTAGTTAAACAAAATCCCCAGGTCCAGATGAGTTTTTTCTGACAGTGCTTAGAGTGTAAATTTGAAATCTGTAACCAGAAATATTAATAAGTTGGTAGACACTGGTTTTGTGTCTATTGCTTGGAGGCAGGCAAATGTTGTTCATGTTTTCAAAAAGGAGACAAATCTACATGCAACTACAGACCAATCAGTCTGGCATCAGTTATAGGTAAAATGCTTGAATCAATAATAGCTAATACTGTAGAATCAGAGATCACATTGAGAGACATAATTTGATTCGTGACTCACAGCATGGTTTCTCCAAAGGTAAGTCATGTGGGACTAATCTTCTATTTTTTTATACTAATGTATATAAGGCATCAGATAATGATAGTGACAATGTTATTTACCTTTACTTTAGCAGAGCATTTGACAGGTGCCCCACCAGAGACTAATAAAATCAAAGCCCATGGCATAGGAGGAAAAGTATTAGAATGGATTAGAGTTTGGATCAGTCACATAAAACAGGTCACCATAAATGGTGTAAAATCCAGATGGAGTGTTTCTAGTGGAGTTCCCCAGGGCTTGGTTTTGGGTCCCTTATTGTTCATTATGTACATGAACGACTTGGACAATGGAATTAATAGTGATGTTAGTAAGTTTGTGGACAACACTAAAATAGGATGCCTAATTAGGTCAGGAGATGTTGCTGACACTCTGCAGGATGATCTTAACAAATTGTACATTATGCTGGTGAAATGGGAAATGGACTTCAGTATCTCATAGTGCAGCATGTTAAACATAGGGCTACACAACCCCGAAAATAGATATAGCTTAGATAACATGTTTTTAGAGAAAACTGAGTGCGAGACTTGGGATTTCTAGTGAGTCCTGACCTTAAATCCAGGAAACAGTGTATTAGTACCAGGAATAAAGCTAACATAGCTCTAGGTTTCATTGTTAGAATGGTTATGAACATTAGTTAGACCCATCTTTGACTATGCAGTACAGTTTTGGTCTCCATCTTATAGAATGGACATCAATTCACTAGAATCAGTACAGAGGAGACTGATAGAAATAATACATGGGTTCAGAAATTTACCTTATGAAGAGAGGCTTAGGCACCTTAATTTACACACTCTGGAAAGATGCAGAGGGGGGGGGGTGATCTAATATAGGTGTTCAAGTGGATCAAAGGATTTAACAAGGGTGATAGAAACAAGGTCATCGTATTAAGACAACAGGGTAGGACTTGTAGTAATGGATTTAAACTGAACAAATTTAGATTTAAGAAGGAAATAGGCAAGAATGGGTTTACTAATAGAGTGGTCGACAAATGGAATTGACTAAGTAACCATGTAAGTACTGGCTCACTCAGTTGTTTAAAGAAAGTGTTAGACAACTTTATGGATGGGGATGATACGTGGTAGTGGACATGGAACTGCCTAGTGTAGGCCTTATTGTCTCTTGTGGTCTCCTTCTGTATGTTCCTTGCTCAGCATACATTCATTTCCTCCAGTGTCTGCCTTTACTCTGTCCATCCAACTCATTCTCAATCCCCCTCTCTTATTCATTCCATCCACTTTCGCTTTCCACACTGCAATATCAGACTAGATTCATGAAATCAAAGTGATTATATGTAACATTATTAGTTTTCACCTGAAATAAGAAGGCAGTCATGTTAGGGAGAAGAAAAATCTTAGAATTAGAGCATCTGATTTAACATTACCAAAGTTTTCTGTAATTGGTGTATGTCTTCAGAATTTTTAATTCTTTCATACTTATGTATATCCTCAGGAAGACCAAATTCATATGCAATTAGAATGGATCACAGTACATTGCTAAGTGAATGCTTACTCTCAATTTATTTGAAACTTGATAATTAGGTAACATATTTGGATGAAGTTGAATGAGGACTTACTGTATCACATTGATTTGGCAAAGTACAATCATTTATGTTTATCCTGAAATAATGAACAAATTTTGGCATCTGGTATCACTTACTAGGATTTGGATTGCTTTAACCCATTCAACTCCGATGACAAGATGTCTTGTCATTTGGTCAAATAAAACAAAAAATCATAATAAAACAACAAAATGTTTGATGATCAAACAGCACCAGAAAAATATGACGTCATATTTTTCTGGTGCTGTTTGATCATCAAACATTTTGTTGTTTTATTATGATTTTTTGTTTTATTTGACCAAATGACAAGACATCTTGTCATCGGAGTTGAATGGGTTAAAGCTTGTTACCAAGTTTCTTTACATTGTGAAAATTGTGCTGGTTGTTTGTGAATATAATATTTACACTAATCTTTCTTCTTTCACTAGTCAACTCTACTCAGTACACTGACCAACACCCACAGTGAAGCTGCTTCGTATGAATTCACAACCCTCACCTGTATTCCTGGTGTGATTGAGTATAAGGGTGCCAACATACAGCTCCTTGATCTCCCAGGTATCATTGAGGGTGCTGCACAGGGCAAAGGAAGAGGAAGACAGGTATGTAAAAACTTGCAGGGATGATGGAGAATAGGAGTTACAAGAAGGGAAGTGAGACTTGGACTGGAGTAACAAATAGAACATATAGAAATTATTGATATTTTTTTTTCCAATGATCAACTTCATCATATCTTTGTCCATGTAGTGGAATACTACTATTATGTTCTTCATGAGATTATATGTTTCCCCAGTGATCTGGAAAAGGTTATAGAACAGTCTTGATTGACCCTTTCCAGTCAGTTATATACTTAAGTGAGTTTGTTGTGGTTAATACCAGACAATTCTGTTCAGCTTTAAAGAAGTTTATTGGCCAGAAATGATTAAATTACATAATCTGTTGGCAGTGATTTGAAATGACCAAACATTTTATGTAGTCAGCAATAAATATAGCTTAGATAACACGTTTTTAGAGA
Organism: Oratosquilla oratoria; assembly: GCF_046742065.1. NCBI lineage: Eukaryota > Metazoa > Arthropoda > Malacostraca > Stomatopoda > Squillidae > Oratosquilla > Oratosquilla oratoria. Next base: position 5,103,093 of record NC_134788.1, on the reverse strand, counting down.
AAACTGAGTGTGAGAGAGACTTGGGAGTTCTAGTGAGTCCTGACCTTAAATCTGGGAAACAGTGCATTAGCACCAGGAATAAAGCTAACAGAACATTATGTTTCATTACTAGGATGGTTACGAATAGAAGTGCAGAGGTAATTATCAAACTCTAGCATTAGACCCATCCTTGAATGTACGGTACAGTTTTGGCCTTCGTCTTATAGAATGGACATCAATTCACTAGAATCAGTATAGAGGAGAGTGACCAAAATGATACATGGGCTCAAAAATTTACCTTACGAGGAGAGGCTTAGGCACCTTAACTTACACTCTCTGTAAAGATGCAGAGTGTAGGGTGATCTAATAGAGGTGTTTAAGTGGATCAAAGGCTTTAACAAGGCTGATGCAAACAAAGTCATCATATTAAGACAACAGGGCCGGAATTGCAGTAATGGATTGAAACTGAACAAATTTAAATTTAAGAAGGAAATATGCAAGAATTGGTTTACTATAGTCAGCGCAAGGAGAATTGGCCGATAAGGCGGGGCTAGGAGATTTCCCGGTGTTGCCACATGTGGGCATCCATGGCAAGAACGTGCATGTGGATGCAATGTTTTCTGAATGCAGTATGAGGGGGGCGGGGCCAGAGATTAGATGTAGCGGCAACGTCGCTCTCTCATGCACATATGCCATATCTAGACTTAAAGAAACGAAACCTTTGTATAGAAAACATTGCTTTGATTTTTACCTCAGTGGTGGTGTGTGACAAAAATTTATAATATAATCATATGAGGCAACATTATAAAATTATAAAATAGAATTATAAAATAAAATGAAATTATAGAATAATTATATGTGGCACCACAGGGGAACTCCCAGTGCTCCGCCCTAACGGCCAGATCTCAGTGCTACGGGTATAATAGGGTGGTCAACGAATGGAATAGACTAAGTAACCATGTAGTGAGCACTGAAACTATTGGTTGTTTTAAGAAACTGTTAGACAACTTTATGGATGGGGATGACAGGTGGTAATGGACATGGAACTGCCTAGTGTAGGCCTTATGGTCTCTAGCAGTCTCCTTCATTCTTATGTTCTTAATCTAGTAATAAAGCACAATGGAGTGCCCATATATGGGTATTATGCAAACAGATTTAGTAACAAACTTTTTTAGAAGATAGACTTTGCATAATGAATTAGTATTTGAATAATGAAGCGTGAGTAGTTAGTATTTGTTATTTAATTGGTTTACTTTCTATTTTGGTATGCTGTTGTTTGGGGCTTGAATTTTGGATACTTAACCCATTAAATTCCAATGACAAGTTTCTTGTCATTTGGTCAAATAAAACAAAAAATCATAAAACACCAAAATGTTTGATCAAACATTTTGGTGTTTTATGATTTTTTGTTTTATTTGACCAAATGATAAGAATCTTGTCATCGGAGTTTAATGGGTTAATAAACAATTTGGTCAACAAATGTGGCTCCAGAATGAATCATGTTCATCTCATTCCTATTGTATAGAGGTCTTTTTGCATTTGGAGGAAAAAGATTGATCACATAGGGTTTATTATATCTCCAGTATGGTCCAGTGTAATATGCTTTTGGTTCAGTACTTTTTTTTTTATTGTTTGGTTGACGTTATTCAGTTTAATGTCATAAACTCCTCCCTTTCAGGAGGCTAGGACAGTGTCCTATACAAAAGACTTTGTAGTGTGGCATTTAATGAACCATACCTTGCCTGTGGCAGGGTTCAAACTGCCATCAACTTGACCTTTGTCACAAGTTGTGATGCTCTAGCCTTTGTACATGCTGATGTAAAACTAATTGGTAATTTTTTTTCTACTAATGGTTACTCTTCTTTTTCATTCTTGGTAGGTGATTGCAGTGGCAAGAACAGCTGATATTGTAATCATGATGTTGGATGCTACCAAGGGTGATATCCAAAAGCAGCTCCTTACATATGAATTGGAAGCTGTTGGTATCAGATTGAATCGGAAGAAGCCTGGTATCTACTACAAGGTCAGTTGGAGTTAAGAAGTAGAAATGTAGGGAGGTTAATTGGAAAGATTTTGTAGTTTTATTACCAAGGGTGATATACAGAAGGAGGTCCTTACACAGTAGAAAGCTGGTATACCACAAGGTCAGTTGGATGTGGGAAGTAGGAATATAGGGAAGCTAATTGGGATGAGGTTTTGCTACCGAAAGGGAGATGGTTAGATAGGGGTAAAAGAGTGATCAAGAGAAGAGATGTCTGAGTAAAAGCAGCAATGACTGCAACAGTACTGTAGGAGAGAGGCCAAATGCAGAGTATGGGATCCAATGTATTTTACGTTTTGCCCAACAGGGCTTCTGAAAAAGCCTGGCCTCTCTCCAACAGGAGAGATGTCTGTTGAGCAGGGAAGGGAGAAGGCAGGAGATAGGGGTGAGTGTAGAATGGTCGTGTATGGATAGTAATTTGATGCAGGCCAAAGGGATTTCACCCTGTCTTCTCTATATTTTTGTATGAGAGGATGATGAGGGAGGATGACCATATGAATGAAGTGGCTGGCCATGCTGTGGATGTGCTGTGGCTGCTGCATTGCTTCTGATGTGGGCAGTGGGCAGGAGACAGGGTTGATCCTATATTCATAATGAGTTAAGATGAAAGGAAGACAAATGGGAGTGGAATGAGTGGGGATGGATGTATGTCTTGGCAGGCTACCTCCCTTATAAGAGAAGAGGCTCTTAGTAAATAGATAGTTTTGCTACCATAGGTGATATTCATAAATAGCTCCTTACATATAAGTTGGAAATTGTTGAAATCAGATAGAATCAGGTAAAAAGCCTGGTGTGAACAACAAAATCAGTTGGATTTGAAAAGTAATGAAGGGAAGGTAATTGGGAAGATAAGTAGTTTGATAAGTAACAGAAGACTGCAACTAGGCCAGACTGCGATGCGGTCACCACCCAGCACTTCTAAGCTACCAGAAGAGGCTGGACGACCGTGTTGTGAACAGCTGCCCAGGATGTAACACTTCACCCCATACCATACAACACATAATGGAAGACTGCATTATACACAATCATGCACGCAAACAACACAACATACACTCTATAAAGGATTTGTGGGAAAACCCAGTTTTGGCTGTGGCCTTCCTTGGGGAGACGGGACTGCTCGGACAGACAGTCTAGGGAACGACAACAACAACTAGGAAGAAATGCAGGTATTATGTTTTGATACATGGTATGCATGTGCAGTAGATATTGCCCCTATTAATCAAAGAAGAACTGTTTTTGCACAAGACATTACACCTAGGTACTGCAGTTAAGAATTTTTATTCTCGTGTTCAAAGATTGCATAAAAACACATTCACACCTATATCACTAAACAAATTCTCAAGACAGACTGTCACAATCTGGTGTGTTGTTTTTGATTTGCTGTACCAAACCTGGTGATGATTTGATCAGTTCTATCAATTCAATTACCAGTTTGCTTTATGCCTTTAGTAGGGAGATTTTTTCTTACACCAGATATGAAATAAAGGCAAAATACAAAATATAACTACTTACATAATAAACTATGTACAGCTTGAATTTACAAGATATGAGAGGTTTGAATGAGGGCGCAAATGTGTTGGCACAGCATGCTACCCTCTTTTTATATGTGGGGCATATGCAAGTGCCAATGGCAGGTGCTATTTTGCTGTATCTATAGGCCTAGTCTGCATTCCTATTTACCTGGTTTCACACAGTCTTTCCACTTCTTTATTTTTGTGTGAAGAAGGTTTACAATTTATCATTTGCTATCAGTTTGAATCTTGCTAAGGACTAAGCGTGATTTGTGATGGCACTACTTCCCTATGCCATCATTGTTGCTTTATTTTTGTGTAAAGAAAGTTTACAATTTATCATTTGCTATCTGAATCTTGCTAAGAACTAAGCGTGATTTGTGATGGCGCTACTTCCCTAAGCCATCATTGTTGCTTTATTTTTGTGTGAAGAAGGTTTACAATTTATCATTTGTTATCTGAATCTTGCTAAGAACTAAGCGTGATTTGTGATGGTGCTACTTCCCTGTGCCATCATTGTTGTATTGACCCTTGACCCTGTACTGCAAATAACATAAGAACATAAGAATAAAGGAGACTGCAAGAGACCATAAGGCCTACACTAGGCAGCTCCGTATCCATCACCACCTGTCATCCCCATCCATAAAGTTGTCTAATAATTTTTTAAAACAACTGATAGTTTCAGCGCTTACATTCATTGACCACCCTATTAGTAAACCAAATCGATCCATTTGTTTACTCCTCTGCTGTACTCCACAGCAATTTTCCTGTAACTGATCATTTATCATAAATTACCTAATTTTATAGTCTGTATCATATTATTCAGCTTAAGATTGCCTAGTAGTGGTCAAATCCAACATCAACTTATGTATTGGCACCGCAAGATAGCTAGTAAGGGCAGTTACAATGTTATATAACTATTACAGGGATATGTGGATTAACATTACCTAACACAACTTACATAAGCTATTGCATTACACTTGCATATCTTTGTGACATATTATGACACATCATGACACTTTATGACACACCATGACACAGACCATCAAATGTAATACTTCACCAATAATCCCTAGACATCACCCCCACAGAAAATTCCTTCATAAAAGAAATGAAAACCACACTTGTATGCTTGTGTTGTTCAGGACACCATCCATTATTAAAACAGAATGAACTCAGAATAGGCCTTGCCATAGAATAAAATTGCTGTAGATGCAGTCACCACGCAGATAAACACTGAACACTAAAGCCTACAATACCCCACACTGGCAATCCCTAGACAACAATTTGATCATTTTCCTCTGAGAGACCTATGGAGCTGTGGCTCTACTGCAACAAGGGGAACCTGGGGTAAAGGATTGATAGATTTCAGAGGTATTTTGCCAATATGACTTACAGAAACTTGTCTTTGGAGAGAAAAAAAAAAAAATGGACAAAGACACCCACCCACTCTGACCCATTCCACTCCCATCCACCACCCTTGTCTCCTGCCTACTGCCCAGGTCAGTAACAATGCATCAAGACACAGCATGTCCACAGCAAGGCTGCTTCACTTAATCTGTGCCCCCCTCACACACACACACACACTCCGTCTTCTCAAGCAGAAAATAGAGAGGACAGGGAGAAATCCTTTCAGGCCCCTTCAGAATATTCAGACACAACCACTCCCCCCCCATCCCTCACTCCCTCCCTTGCTCAAGGGGAGAGGAATGGGAGGTGAGTTGTGGATGGACAGATGTTAACCCATTAAACTCCGATGACAAGATGTCTTGTCATTAGGTCAAATAAAACAAAAAAATCATAAAACACCAAAATGTTTGATCAAACACCAGAAAAATAGGACGTCAGTCCTCGCTTCGCGAAGCGAGGACTGACGTCCTATTTTTCTGGTGTTTGATCAAACATTTTGGTGTTTTATGATTTTTTTTTTTTATTTGACCAAATGACAAGACATCTTGTCATCGGAATTTAATGGGTTAATGGAAGTGGAAGTGGTAAGGGGAAGATGGATAAATTATTTTAGAGAGCTGTTGAGTTTTCTTCTCACCAATTCAATATATTTTTTATGTGGCTAAGGAGGAGGATTGCCGTATAATGAAGCAATAGGAGTAAACCACCTTCTTTGGTACAATTTTCATTGGTTTAAGAAGAAAATAATGAGAGAAAATTAGTGAGAATGTTCCTCTCCCTTGTCAAGATACAATAGAACCTCAATTCTTGAACATCTCGCAAGTGAAACAAATCA
>NC_134788.1:5029817-5092317 GCF_046742065.1 Oratosquilla oratoria | reverse complement strand
ATCTTGATATTCGTGATAGTTGCTTCAAATATGTCGATAGCCAGATGGACTGTTTATCTCCAACTTTCTCGGTCAACAACACATCTACAGCTGGGCCGCACGGCTTCATTTACACAATGAACCCCCCTCTTCATTCCCTTAAGCTAATATAGAGAAGACAAAGAGAAATCCCTTTGGACTGTCTCAATTTATAGTCCAATCACAACTATTCTCCATTTACACCTACTTCTTGCCTTCTCCCTTCCCTACTCCACACAAAGCCCCCCTTCATCCTATCCATCCATCTCATTTTTGGTCTTCCCTCAAGTTTATTCCATCCACCTCTGCTTTCTTTGGGCCAGTGTTTCCTTACTTGGATTCTTTCCTTCTGCCCAAGCATTCCCAGTATTCTTTCATCAGTTCTATCTGCCAGTTCCCCTTCCATCCCTGCTCGCTTCCGTCCACTCCTTATTTCCTACTCCAAACATACTCATGACCTCCATCATACTTGTCAACACTTCATCTCAAACACCTATGAATCTCTCCTCTCTGCCCTCCGTAATTTCCAAGTCTGCCCCATACAGTCTCATAGTCACAATCACACCTTCATATACTCTTCTTTACATCCATCCCTAGATACTAACTTCTCATGACAATTTTGGAATAGATTTAAACGAGTGCTTAAAGAGTTTTGGGAGGAATATCAGTGTAGTGGTATTGGGAGATCTTAATGCTAGAGTAGGTGAAGAAGTTGGGAAGTTTGGAGTGCTAGGTAAATATCATAGTGGAGAGTTGATGGTGGAGATATGTTTAGAAAGAGAGTTGATGATAGCTAACAGAGTGTTTAAAAAAAAGTCAAGTAAGTCACATGGAAGATGATGGATGGAAGGGTGATTGATAAGGCATTAATGGACTATGTAGTGGTATCCAAAAGAAGAGTATGAAGGATTTTGGATTTCCATGTTCATAGAGGAGAGAGTGGGGAAATATCAAATAATTTTTTGGTGGAAGGAAGTTAAGAGTGAGGATGACTGTTAAGTGAGTGGATTAGGATGTTGCTGTTTGCGATAGAGGTCGAAGAAATTGTGATTAGAACCCTGGCACAGGCTAGTTGAACTAGGGCATATTTAATTAAATTCCAAGGTACAAAGTCCTCTGTAAGGGGCGCTGTTCTAGCCTCCTGATAAGGGTGATTTTGTAACATTAAACTGAATCATTAATCATCAAGTTAAAGAGTGGAGGATAGGTGGAGAAAGAGGAAAAATGCGGAAGGTAGAGAGGTGCATAGTGTTGAATTTAAATGAGAAGGAGAAGGAAGAGGCCTATTAGGAGTAGTGATGCAAAAAAATTTTTTTTTATTGGATTTATTTATTTATTTATTTTTTAAATTTTTTTTTTTACACCACTAAAGTTGTTCAGATATTAATATTGAGTATATTAAAACAGGTGCAACTTTGGCAGTATAAAAAAAAAAAAATAAAAAATAAAAAAAAACTTTTTTTTTTTTTGCATCACTAGTCAGGAGAAGTTGAGAGAAGTATGGGAAGTGGTAAAGGATGGAATAGAGGTAGTGGAATAGGAATGGGGGTGTTTCAAGGTGGGACTGACAAGGTGTGCAAAGATGGTATGTGGAGCAAGGAGGATGGGAGGAAATAGAAGGAAGTGTAGCGAGTGGTGGGATGATGAAGTGAAGATGATGGTAGAAGAGAAGAAGCAAGCTTTCAGGGATGTGCAAAGGACTAGAGAAACACATGATAGGCACAAAGAAAAAAGAAAAAGAAAATAAGCAAAACAAAAGATAAGGCTAATAGGAAAGCAGATGTAGAATTGGGGAGGAGTATGACAGAAATTTTTTAAAGTAACAAAAGATGTTTTGGAAGGAAGTTAAGAGGAAGGGGAAGTGAGTCAGGCAAAGAAGAAAAGATAAAAGGCATAGATGGATGGATGTTAATGGAAGAGGAGGCAGTAAGGGGAAGATGGGGAGAGTATTTTATAGAGCTGTTAAATATGGAGGGGGATTGGGATTGATTGATGGTGTCAGTGGGAGGAGCTAAGAAGATGATAGTAATGGAATGGGAAAATGGAAAAGATATTAAAAAAAAGGGGGTACAAGAAGCTTCTCCTTTTATGCATGGGGGGATGGAGAGGGGGGTCGCTGATTTAATGAAGTGGCCTTGCTGTGGATGTGCTGTGCCTTGCAACACTGCTTCTGACCCAGGGCAGTGGACAAGGTGCAGGGATGACCCATCATCCAGGAGGTGCTAAGATAAGAGGGGGGGTGGAGGGGTGTGGAGTGTATTCAGGGATGGAATGGGTGGGAATGATTTCTTTGCCTTTTCCTTTTTGGCTACCTCCCTTGTAAGGAAGAAAAAGACTTGGTATATGTATGTACAAGAAGCTTTGAAAATAATGAGAGCAGGTAAGGCACCAGGATTGGATGGGTGTCATGTGGAGTATCTGAAGAAGGGAGGTACAGTAGTAGTGGAATAGCTAGTAAGGTTTAATGTGTGTCTGAGGTTAGAGTGCCAGAGGATTGGAGAAGTACCTGTATAGTTCTGCTTTACAAAGGAAAATGGGACAAATGTGAAAGTAGTAGTTTTAGAGGTATCACTTTGTTAAATGTAGTTGGGAAGGGTTTTGAGAATGCTTTGATTAAGAGAATTGGAGAGGAACAGAGGGAGTAATTGGTTAGGAACAGAGTGAATTTAGAAAGGTAGGGGTTGTATGGATCAGATTTTTGTGATAGGCAGATATGTGAGAAAGTTTTAGGAAAAAGTAAAGATGTTTTTTGGGCCTTTATAGATTTGGAAGATGCTTATGACAGGGTAGACAGGAAGGCACTGTGGGAAGTATTACAAACATATGGGATAGGGGGAAAGCTGTCAAGGGAAGTCATGGAGAATAGTAGAGCTTGTGTTTTAATTGGAAATAGAGAGGGCGAGTGGTTTGAGGTAAAGGTGGGGCTTTGTCTGGGCTGTGTCATGTTGCCATTGCTATTCAATGGGCACATGGATAGGGTGGTGCAGGAGGTAAATGTGAGTGTCATGTTAAGGGACTGGAGATGGTTGTTGTTGTTGTTGTTGTTGTCATTCCCTAGACTGTCTGTCCGAGCAGTCCCGTCTCCCCAAGGAATGCCGCAGCAGTCGTAGCTCCTCTTGGGGATCGGTGCCACCTGCATAGAGATGGTTAACCCCTACAGCGTCAGCGGCATACATTGTATGCTGCAATTGTCTTATGGATTGAGCGTCAGCGGCATACATTGTATGCTGCAATTGTTTTATGGATTGAGCATCAGCGGCATACATCGTATGCTGCAATTGTTTTATGGATTGAGCGTCAGCAGCATACATTGTATGCTGCAATTGTTTTATGGATTGAGTGTCAGCGGCATACATCATATGCCGCAATTTAGAAAAAATGGCCAAAAATAGGCATTATGTTAAGGGTCAGACCTGTGGTAATGACCAAGTAGCCCTAGCCATTGGCTATAAAAGCCACCCAAAGTTTTTGATTTATTTACAAAACTGGCAACCCTGGCATCAATTTTTCGAGGGTAACTTGGTGTATAAAATCAGCCTTTAGGATGTAATTTAGCCAATTCTGGTGTACAAAACGAAGTATGAGGAGGTGAAGTTGTACTTTGACAGTTAGGCAGGTGCTATTAATACGTATACAGACGTATAGAACTGGCAATTTCGCATTGCCAATTTTTGTAATAAATGCTTAATAGAAAATGTGGCCGGGCAATATTGGTGTGCTGGATGCTTACTACAACATTTACAAAAACTATAAGAAACACCACAATCACCTATCCTCCATGAAATTGAAAAAAAAACAACAACAACTGAAGAATCAATTTATCACATAACAAAGTGATAGTTCAATGATGGAGGGTTATCAAATAAATGAAGCAGTGGGTTGTTGTTGTTGTTGTCGTTCCCTAGACTGTCTGTCCGAGCAGTCCCGTCTCCCCAAGGAAGGCCACAGCCGAAACTGGGTTTTCCCACAAATCCTTTATAGAGTGTATGTTGTGTTGTTTGCGTGCATGATTGTGTATAATGCAGTCTTCCATTATGTGTTGTATGGTATGGGGTGAAGTGTTACATCCTGGGCAGCTGTTCACAACACGGTCGTCCAGCCTCTTCTGGTAGCTTAGAAGTGCTGGGTGGTGACCGCATCGCAGTCTGGCCAAGTGGACTCTGTCCTTTCGTGGGAGAGAGGATTCAGAAGGGTGGATATCAGGGGCTCCTAATCTCAGTGAGACACACCACAACACCCTTCAAATCATACAAAACAAAGCCCTAAAAACAATTACAGGCTGCACAAATACATCACCTACAGACCATTTACACCATGAAACAAAAGTCCTCAAAGTCAAGGACCACCTCGACATGAGAGGCACACAAACACTTGCTGCAGCCACCACAAACACATCACACCCGCTACACTACATAGCAGAACACCCACACACACCAAGAAACATTAAAACTACACCCAAAGACCTTTATTACGCACAGATACTCTCTTCTCTTCCTCCACAACCACCAAATACCAGCCTCCGGAAACATATTCATAATCATATCACTCACCGCTCCATTAACACACTGAAAGACAACACACTGCTGCATGCCAGACCCCCTGAAGCAGTGGGTTCCTGCTGTTGATGTGCTCTATCTTGCTGTATTTCTTCTGACCCAGGCAGTGGGCAGGAGACAGGGATGACCCAACATCCATGAAGAGATAAGATAAAAGAAACAAATGGGTGAAAGATGGAAGTGGGTGCATGCCTTGGCTGGCCATCTCCCATGTAAGGGCAAGAAATCGTTGGTATATAGACAGACAATACTTTGTATTTTCAATACTTGGTATTGTGCGATATCGAAATTAATCTTCTAATCTTGGCTCCAGGCATGTATGTTAAATAGATCTCTACCAGAACTGGCAGCCCCCCCCTCTCTCTCTCTCTCTCTCTCTCTCTCTCTCTCTCTCTCTCTCTCTCTCTCTCTCTCTCTCTCTCTCTCTCTCTCTCTCTCTCTCTCTTTTCCTTTTCATACTCATTGCATAATCTACAAACATGATAGCATATCTTTATGTATTTCCCATCAAGTTTTATAGTTGAGAAACATTAACCTCTTCAAAATGAGTTAAATTCTTGCTTACAGCATCGGATGCCGAGTATACAATCCATCACACTACTTGCATTATAGAATATGACAGCTGTATTACTCATTCTCTTTCACTCTGAGTAATAATAACCACAGAAAACGTGATCAAACCAGTTCACAGAATTCAGAGGTCAATCAGCTCCAACTACAAAATAAATATAATCAAGACACTGATGCTGGCATTCTCGCGTACCCACTCGCACCTCATGATGCCTACATAGGCATTATTGTATCAAAGAGGTGTTAACACCAAACCATGTGGGTCACTGTTGGTTTATTGCTCTCTTATCTTTTAGTAGCGGCCTTGCTGTGGATGTGCTGTGTCTTGCGACACTGCTTCTGACCCAGGGCAGTGGACAAGGTGCAGGGATGACCCGTCATCCAGGAGGTGCTCAGATGGGAGGGAGGGTGGAGGGGTGTGGAGTGTATTCAGGGATGGAACGGGTGGAAATGATTTTATGCCTTTCCCTTTTTGGCTACCTCCCTTGTAAGGGGGAAAAAGCCTTGGTATATGTATGTATATTTTAGTACTGTTGGTATGTTACGGCCTTTCAGAAAATTTTTCATCCATTTGATTAATTTATCTATTAATTGGATGGATGAGGTGAAAGGGGCTTTGGGGAAGAGGGGAATGTCTGTTGAGAAAGGATAGGAGAGGACAGAAGATAGGGGTGAATGGAGAAGGGTTGTGTATGGATGATGCTGTGATGCATGAGGTGGAAGGTGGGGGGAGAGGGAGTATGTGTGAGAAAAATTTTGATGCAGCCTGAAGGGATTTCTCCCTGTCTTCTCCTTTTCTGCATGAGGGGATGGAGAGCGGGGGGGGTCACCGATTTGATGAATCGGCCTTGCTGTGGATGTGCTGTGTCTTGCGACACTGCTTCTGACCCAGGGCAGTGGAGAAGATGCAGGGATGACCCGTCATCCAGGAGATGCCAAGATGAGAGGGAGGGAAGAGGGTTGAGGGGAGTTGAGTGTATTCAGGGATGGAATGGGTGGGAATGGTTTCTATGCTTTTGTTTTTTGGCTACTCCCTTGTAAGGGGGGAAAAAAAGCCTTTGGTATATGTATGTACCTATTAGTTGTGACCAATGGCACCTACATACATGTATTAGTTTTGCAAGATAGACAGTAAAGCTGCCCAAATTCAAGATCTATCAACTCTCTCAGGAGGTGCAGGGGTAGCACTTGTTCTCCAGACTGAGAACAGAAATCTCACTTCATCAACTTGAACTGGATTTCTTACACCAGTGTCTCTCAAACTTTTTAACTGCACATTACTTATGTAATGTGTGTTCATGGATTCTGTTAATTTAGTTTTGTTGAAGAAAAGCTGTACACATTATTTTTTTTTCCAATGTAAAGGGTATATATCACCGTCCATTTTGTTTCTCTTTACTTTATTCTGGGTCGTGTGACCCAGAATAAAGTAAAGAGAAATAAAATGGACGGTGATATATACCCTTTACATTAGAAAAAAAATAATGTGTACAGCTTTTCTTCAACAAAACTAAATGAACAGAATCCATGAACACACATTACATAAGTAATGTGCGGTTAAAAGGAAAAATAATTAGTCAAATATTTGAAATACTCTGAAAACGTGAGAATTTTCTGCGTACCTGCGACCCATCAAAATTGACCTCACGACCCATAGTTTGGGAACCACTGTCTTACACTTTCCACATTTGAAGAGGTGATAACCAGACTACTCCACTCACTCTATCTATCTTCCAGCCAGTGACATAGAAACAGTCCCACAGTAATACAACACACAGAGAAGAATGACCAAAATGATACATGGACTCAAAAATTTGCCTTACGAAGAGAGGCTTAGGCACCTTAACTTACACTCTCTGGAAAGATGCAGAGTGTGGGGTGATCTAATAGAGGTGTTCAAGTGGATCAAAGGCTTTAACAAGGGTGATGCAAACAAGGTCATCATATTAAAATAAGGGCAGGACTCGCAGTAATGGTTATAAACTGGACAAATTTAGATTTAAAAAGGAAATAGGCAAGAATGGGTTTACTAATAGGGTGGTTGACGAATGGAATAAACTTAGTAACCATGTAGTAAGTGCTGAAACTATCAGTTGTTTTAAGAACCAATTACGGCTTAAAATGTGCATCGGGTTATAATGCGCACCCATGCACTTCGTTATCTCAGTACACAGATAGCACGCACCGGCGTATAACGCGCATGCCAGGAAAAGTCACTGGTGGCTAAATCTTGTGAACTGCATGTATGCGACTCCTGCTTGCGTTGGTCCATTGTTTTGTGGGAAATTTGAGCCATGAAAAGTTTATTGAATACAAAATGTACATGAAAAATTTCAGATTTTTACAGAAAAATTGTAATTTACTATCCTGAGGGAATAATTCATCTTACAAGTTTTTATCACCGTGTACAAGTTTTTATCGCCATGCAGCAACAAACTATGTTTCGGTTCATAAGTGTCTTTACTGAAGTGACGTTTAGTTGAACAAACTCTCGCAAGAGGGTGTTTAGTGTAGGCTAGATTGGCAATAGAACTGTCAATCTCGGCCCTGATTTAGCATATTCCGGGTGAGCTAAAACGGCCAACGTTCATGATGTTGGTACCAGTGCTGTTTTACGGATCCCAAATATTTGCAAAGACTACGATAATTAATGTTAGTAAAAATAAACCAATGAAATAATGGCGATTAATTTCTTGTGAACGAGGTTACATGGAGAAGTATTTTTCATTGGCTAGAGCCACCGCTGGGAAATCTGTTGATTTGTCACTAAACTAAGTGTCAGTTTAGGCATCAATCAGGACTCAACTAAGAAAAAAGTCGGAACTACATGCACCGGTATATGACTCATGTTGTGCGTTGGTCCCTTATTACTTTGTAGCTTAAATAGTTTGTAGGAAATATGATCTAAAAAAAGTTTATTGAAAGTAAAATATACAGAAAAATTTCGGGATTTTTACAGAAAATGTTCATTTTATATCTTGAGGAAATAATTCGTCTTTACCATTTTTTATTTAATACTGAAACAAACTACAGACTGTTTCGTTTTAGCTTTGAACCTGCAATGACAGTGATGAAATAGGACAGTCATCGAGGTAACATTTAGTTAATATAACTCCTGAAAGAGGGTGTTGTAGTCAGGTGTTTGACACGAGTTTATGAACGGCCGCAACAGAATTTGTACCATACCTAAAGTGAAGCAACAAAGCCAACATAAAAATTCATACTAGGATGCTGTGAACATGGGCAAATATCATGAATATTGATAATGTTTCATGGTGTTTGGGCCTATTTAAACATGAAAAATAAGATTCGATAGATACATACCTATACCAAATATTTATATAGCCCATGCTGGCATATTCTTTCATGTCACCATGGCTGTTCTTCTTGTTCTCACGGAACGTCACGGAGAAGTGTGCCATTCTGACTTTGTGACGGCCAACATCGTCACGTTGTTGTGAAAAAAATTACACACACAGCCGCAGAATTTTTATCGTAGGCCGTAGATAATGTGCACCACCGGATAACGTGCACCCCCCATTTTTAGGCCCTTCCAATGGAAAAAAGTCGCGCACTATACGCCGGAAAATATGGTAGACAACTTTATGGATGGGAATGACAGGTGGTGATGGATATGGAGCTGCTTAGTGTAGGCCTTATGGTCTCTTGCAGTCTCCTTCATTCCTATGTTCAGACAACAGTCCATTGTTTATTCCCATAAAGATGTGTGAGAGAGCCCATGAACCATTGCCAGCCACTGCAAGTTTTCTACTTCATGAGACTCAAGGCAGCAATTAACTGATTAATAACCCATTAAACTCTGATGACAAGATTCTTGTCATTTGGTCAAATAAAACAAAAAATCATAAAACACCAAAATGTTTGATCAAACATTTTGGTGTTTTATGATTTTTTGTTTTATTTGACCAAATGACAAGAATCTTGTCATCGGAGTTTAATGGGTTTAAGTGAGCAGTCTTGCTGTGGATGCACTGTGTCTTGCTACATTGCTTCAGACCCAGGGCAGTGGGGGGGATACAGTGATGACCCATCATCCATGAGGAGCCAAGATGAAAGGGGAGGAAAGGGTGGTGGATGGGAGTAGGTACATGCTTTTGATTTGGCTATCTCCTATATAAGGGGGAAAAAGCTCTTGTTATATAGATACATGGGTAGCTATAGTTAACAAGTTATACTTTCATGTTCTATAAAAAAAGTAGTGTTGAATACTAATTCTGAGAGGCCAAAAACCAATTTTGGTTGTATTATCCAAATCTTACTAGAATTGTTCATGTTGCCCAGAACATATTAAGTAAAAGTGGGAAATTCCTAAAAGTTTTGTATAGTATGTTATTGGTGGTGGCAATGGAAGGTTATGACCAACTCAAATGTGTTTTTCTTCTGAACAGCTGCAACATGCGACTCAACCTGGACTATTTGCTTGATCGGACATGGGAGCTCCTAGCGCTGTTGAGGATTTACACCAAAAAGCCAGGGAGGGCACCAGATTTCTCTGATCCTATTATTTTAAGAGGTGGTGCCTCAGTTGAACATGTTTGCCATTCTATCCATCGGTCCATCATCTCAGTCTTCAAATATGCACTTGTTTGGGTATGTATTAAGAGGATGATTTTGCATTGCATAGGGACTTTGTGCCTATGATAAAAAGTGGCAATGTTTGTATGTGTATTCTCATTTTTTTTTGTAGACCATTTAATTTATGTTCAGTACAGAGCCTAAAACAACCAAATCTAAAGAACAAAAAGGCTATTCAGTGGGTTCCCTCAGGATGCAATAATTTTGCCATTACTGGGGGGTGAGGAAGTATGTATGAGAAATGATTTGAAGCAGCCCGAAGGGATTTCTCCCCATCTTCTCCATTTCTGCACGAGGGGACGGAGAGGGGGGTTGCCGAATTAATGAAGCGGCCTTGCTGTGGATGTGCTGTGTCTTGCGACACTGCTTCTGACCCAGGGCAGTGGACAGGATGCATGGATGACTTGTCATCCAGGAGGTGCCAAGATGAGAGGGAGGGAGGAGGGTGGAGGGGAGTGGAATATGTAGGGGATGGAATGGGTAGAAGTGGTTTCTATGTTTTTTTCCCAAGTAAGGGGGAAAAAAGCCTTTGGTATATGTATGTTAAATTTCTTCATGAGTGATCTTCCAACTCAAGAAGCAGAAATAAAACATCAATCTTCTCTCATATGCAGATGACCTGACAATAATAACCCTGCACAGTAAACACAAAATAGCAACAAAGAACACCCAAGCCTTCTTGAAGAAAATTAAATAATGACATAAAATTAACAGAATAGTCTTATCACAGAAATCAACAGTGACATCACACACAAGAACCTCCCTTGACTATGCCTCCGCAGCATGGTTCCCAAGTATCGGCGAGATACAAACAGTTTACAAAATTAAGAAATTGGAACACTGAGAATACACTAAAACCACTCCAATTGGACACCTGTGGACAGAAACCAAAATCTTTCCCATAGAACATTACATAAAAATGACAGGAATACAGTTCTATGCTAAAACCATAAACACCACACACCCATCATACTATATTTTATAAATTTCACTAACAGAATAAAACAATAAAACTACACCAGCAGAATATCACTCAAATATCTATAACAACCTACATAACATAGAGAACATTAAACAAACCCTTGAAGACAGACCATCAGACTCAATACTTCAGTAAGAACCCTCAGACATAAGTGCTTCCAAAAAAACCCTCTTGCATCTGATAAAAAAAAAACATACTGGCACACCTGCATGTAGGACATTATCCAGCATTGAAACAGTACCAACACAGAATAAGCCTGGCCACAGATTCAAACTGCCTCAGGTACAGTCGCCACACAGAGGAAACAGAACACCTTGTACTACAGTTCTCCACAGTAACAATTCCTAGAAAACAACACACTACAGGGAATCCCCTATATACAAAACTGATATATGAAAATTTAAAGGTATGAACAAGAAAAAGTGAGGACAGTTTTCTCTATACGAAGGGTATATGCTTTGATGGTATGAAAAGAAATATGAAAAAAAAAAAATTGTGAAGATGCTATACAGAACCAACAGTCCCAGTTTCACTTCAGTATACCAATTATCATTATACCAATTATCAGTATACAAAAGTGTTTAAGGATATGTGTCCCTTTTGTGTATAGGGGATTTCCTGTATATCTTTCCTGAGTGACTTATGGTCTTGCCTGGATGCTGCTGCTGGTTACCTGGAGGCCACAGGTCTTCTATAAGAGAGACCAGGAGGAATGAATTGATTGATTGACTTAAAGAAATACTCCAGCCATGATACATATACCAAGGCTTTTTCCCCCTTACCAGGGAGGTAGCCAAAAAGGACAAGGCATAAAATCACTCCCACCCATTCCATCCCCGAAAACACTCCACACCCCTCCACCCTCCCTCCCATCTTAGCACCTCCTATCCAGCCATGATGGGGAAAAATAAAGTATTTTGCATGGAGGTCACTTTCTTCTTAAAAGACCAAACAGGGTGAGGCTTCCCTCATCCCTGACTTATACACTATAATCAGCCATGTTGTATGTCATCCGATTTGAAATTTTGAGAGGGATCAGAAAATTAAGGTTACTCATCTCAGTTACTTGAGATTGTCACATGATGGTCCATTGTATGGCCCTAAGACTGTTTCTTAGAATAAGTAAAGCATCCATGAAGCAGTTATTTTCATGATTATTAACATCCAGAATGGTCAATGTCATATATTTATCCTTTTTGTTTGTGGCATACAGTATTCTATTTCATCTTGATCTCATCATCAGTGCTTCTGATGGTGGCACATACAAGTATTGTATCATCTGCAAAGATACCAGAATTCATTCAGTTATGCAGAATGATATGTGGATCAATCACACTGTTGCTCTAGATCAGTGGGGTACCTGTACCCCCAAGGGATACAAAACCTTAATCCTGGGGGTACGAGACATGATAGCCAGTGCAGTGGTACTGTATATTTACCATAAGAAAGCATGATGTGCATTCATTGTATCCTACTGACATTTTCAATTTCAAATAAAAAAGTACCTTTGTTCAGTAATGGAATATATCTAATAATTTCTCAGCAAGGTTTGCATCACGGATCCTTTTCATATATTTGCATTGTATTTATATTGGATGGGGGAATGAGAACATTTTCTGAGATAATCAAGGGGGTATGGGCACTGAAAAAATTAAGAACCACTGTTCTACATCTTTCTTGCATGAGGTCCACAGCTCCCAGTTAACCAACAACAACCATTAGATTGGTCCATAAGTTACTCAAAGAAGAAATATTGCTTTGTTGTCTGAGTATGGCTAGGGTGGGGCACTGTAGGATGTGTTCAAGTGTTGTCTGTGATGGTTGCATGTGAAGTAGCTCCTTATACCCCCTCCCCCCATCCCCTACCCCCCTCCCATCCTTGTTTCATAGTACCATCTATACACAGCCTTTCTCCATTCACCCCTATCCCCTGTCTTCTCCTCTTCCCTGCTCAACAGACATTCTCCTCTTACACAAAGCTTCTCTCACCTCATCTATCCAATTCATCCTCAGTCATCCCCTCAAGTTCACTCCTTCAACCCCTGCCTTCCACACCTTTTAGTAAATTTTCTTCACTCATTCTTTCATGTGTCCAAACCATCCCAATACTCATTAATCATTCCTATCTGTTATCTCCTTTTCCAACCCTGCTCTCCTCATCTCTTCATTTCTCACTCTGTCCAACCTTGTAACCCCTACCATACATCTCAGACATTTCATCTCAAACACGTTTAAACTTTTCCTCTCAGCCTCACTTAAATTCCAAGACTCCACACCATACAGTGCCTTTGGCACAATCACCCCTTCATAAAATCTCTTCTTTGTATTCATTCCCAGGTGCCTGTTTCTCAAGACACTTTTTAATCCTCCAAGGCATTTACTTGCTTCCTTCAATCTACAATTTACCCCCACCTCCACTCCTCCCTTTTTGTGCCACATGCAATCCCAAGTACCCAAAACTATCCACTTACCACAGCCTTTCACCTTTAAGACTTACTTCCAGGTTGATGCCACCCTCTCCCCTTGAACATCTCATCACCTTACTACTGATCTTATGTATTTTCTTATTGATTTTCATTATCAGATCCTTGATGTGTGGGCTAATGAATATATTGTATAATTATCAAAATTCAAACACAGGATTTTAGGGTTATTTTCCAATATAATGGTTTTGTGGTCTGTCTTAGTTTATCATGTGATCTGGATGGATTAGTATTATTATGAGAGTAGTAGAGCCTGTGTTAGAATCAGAAATGGAAAGAGAGTGCGTGGTTTGAGGTAAAGGTGGGACTTTTTGCTAGAGATATGTCATATTGCCTTGGCTGTTCAATTTATACATGGATGGAATGGTGCGAGAGGTAAATGCAAGGGTAATGGGTTGGGGATTGGAGATGGTTAAAGAAAATGGAGAAAAGTGGGAGATGAGCCAGTTATTGTTTGCTGATGACACTGCTTGTAGTAGGATCAGAGGAGGGATTGAGGAAGTTAGTGACATAGTTTGGGGAGGTGTGCAAAAGAAGGAAGTTGAAGATAAATGTGGGTAAAAGTAAGGTGATGAGATGTACAAGGGGTGAAAGTGACAGCAGACTGGAAGTGGGTATTAAGGGAGAGCGGCTGGAGGAAGTGGATAGTTTTAGATACTTGGGTGTAAATGTGGCAGGAAAGGGAGTGGAGGTGGAGATAGAATATAGATTGAGAGAAGCAAGTAAATGCCTTGGTGTTATGAGAAATAGACATTTAGGAATGGATGCTAAGAGGAGATTGTATGAAAGAGTGATTATGCTGATAGCACTGTATTGTGCAGAAACATGGAACATAAGAGAAGAAGAGAGGAGGAGTTTGAATGTATTTATCTGGTTGTATCCTATGGGATACAATTGTGATGTCCTGTCTGTATCTTGCCATATCTAATTTGCTCTTAAATTCTTGTATTGTTTTTGCTCCATACATCCACCACTCTGGGGAAAACTGTTCTTTTTTAGGTCTCTTCTATAACTGTCCTTTTTGAGCTTCTTTCCATGTCTTCTTGTATTTCTCTTATCTCAATTTAGCAAGTCTTCTCTATCAAGGACTTCTATACCTCTCATAATCCTGTAGATGGTCAACAAGTCACCTCTTTCTCTTTATTCCAGAGGTGGTAGTTCTAGTTTTGACAATGTGTCTTCGTATGACATTTTAGATAGTGTTGGGGCCATCTTTGCAGTTGCCTTCTGGATTCTTTCAATTTTCCTTATATTATTTTAGTACTGGGTGATCATAGTGTCGCTGCATACTCCAATTTTGGCCTTATCAGTGGGACTAGTATTTTCTTTACCATTTCTTCATCCAAATAAGTAAAAGCCACTTTTATCGATCTTAGCAAGCTATAGGTTTTGCTGACAGTTTTGTTTATCTGTTTGTCAGGGAACATATCCTTTGTGATGAATACTCCCAGGTCTTTTTCAGATCCCACTTTTTTTTTTTTTTACTTCCTTTTTACCAATTCTATATTGTCCTGATATCCTTTTATTTACTTTGTCCAAATTCCATTATGCTACATTTCTTAATGTTGAAGTCCACTTCCCACTTCTGACTCCATTCCCAAACCCTGTTCAGATCTCTCTGCAGTGAGTCACAGTCCGTTTCAGTACTCACTTTCTTTAACAGTTTTGCGTCATCTGGAAAGAAGCTTGTATAACATTCCACACCCTTGTCCATGTTATTCACATAAATAAACACTGTTGGTGCCAATACTGATCCTTGTGGAACTCCATTAATCACCTCTTCTCAAGTAGAACTCTTATCTTGGAGCACTACCCTCATTTTTCTTCCATGCAAAAAGTCCTCGAACCATTTCAATAGTTTATCTTGTATCCCTCCTATGGTTTCCAGTTTTCTTAATAATTTTTTTGTGCGGTACTTTGTCAAAAGCTTTTTGTAAATCCAGGAAAGCACAATCAGCCCATCCATCCCTTTCCTGTATTATATCTAGTAGTCTTGAATAAAAACAGATCAAATTTGTGGTACATGATCTTCCCTGTCTAAATCCAAATTGTCTTGGATTTAGTATATTGTTCTCCAGATGTTTTATCCATGTACTTTTTATAACTTCCACAAGTTTTGGCTTCCATGCTTGTAAGGGAAACTGGTCTGTAATTTGTTGGGTCTTCCTTATTTCCTCCTTATTAATTGGTATGATATCAACATTTTTCCTGTCTTCTGGTATTTTTCCTTCGTCGAGTGAGCAACTTATTATATTATCTATTTTGTCTATTAGCTCTTCTTGACATTCTATTTTAATATCCAGTTTGCTATTCCATCTGGGCCATGTGATTTCTTGACATCAAGGTTCATTATTTGGCACATTATTTCTTTCCATGTTACTATTATTTCCCTCATGGGGGGTGGGGGGTCACTTCTCTCCCTACATCCTGATGTACATTTTCTCTAGTGAAAACTGACTTGAAGTGTTTGCTCATGACTTAAGCCATTTCTGTATCTTTTATGTATTCCATATTCCCTTGGTGTAGTTTCACTATTTCCTTTTTGTTTTTTAGTTTACCATTTACATATCTATAGAATAATTTTGGCTGATTCTTACTTTTTTCTATTGTGTCTTTTTCATAGTTTTTTCTTCCCTGCGTGATTTTACATATTCATTCCTTTGATTTATATATATTTGCCACTTTATATTTTTTTGTCTTTTCTCCATCTTTTCCAAGCTTCTATCTTTAACTTGCTGCACCTTCTAATAAACCAGCACTTAATATACACCTTTTCCAGCTTTTGCTTTAGGACATATTTATCTGCTCCTTTATAGATTTTCATCAGAATCATCCATTTTTCTTCCACTTGTGTTTCTTCTTTGTAGAATTTTCCCCAGCTTGCTTTAAGAAAAAAATTCCTAAGTTTCTCAAAGTCACTTTTCTATACATAAGTCTTCCTTTTCTGCATTTCTCATTTCTCTCTATATTTATTTTCTCCTTTAGTTCTAACTCAAGTAGTATATGGTTACTCTTAACAATTGGTGTCTTATATTTAATTTTGTCCACAATTTCAGGTTCTGATGTAAATAATAAATCTAGTCTTGATGGTTCTTTATTATCTCTAAATCTAGTGTTCTAACTCAAGTAGTATATGGTTACTCTTAACAATTTATTGTCTTATATTTAATTTTGTCCACAATTTCAGGTTCTGATGTAAACAATAAATCTAGTCTCGATGGTTGTTTATTAATTCTAAATCTAGAGTTCTTTTACCCATTGTGTGATTGTATGCTCTATTGTCATGTCAAGTGATACATTTCCCCATTGATCCTCTCCACCTTTCACTGTCATCTCTTCCCAACAGATTTCTTTGTAGTTAATATCTTGCATAAGTACCATGTTACCTCCATCCTACAGCATCTCATTTAATGAAAGTCTCATATCATCTAACATTTTGGAGTAATCACTCTCCAAGACCCCATTTTTGGGGACACATAGATCACTGCAAACTTTCTGCTTTTCATGTCACTATTTTTGACTCTTATTGTGATCATTTCCACTCTATTCTCTCCATATATAACTTTCGTCACATTTAAGTTTTCCTAACCAGGAACATAGCTCCACCCTGTTTCTCCCCTCTGTTTCCAAACCAGAATCCATGTCCAACACTGGTAATAGTAGACCCCTTAATTTTGTTTCCACAATTCCCATTATGTCTTTTTTCCTGACAAGTAATCATTTAGTTCTTTTAAACCTGAAATTAATCTATTTTTAATTTTCTACTCCCATCTGTCCTTTAGTTTTTTTTTGTTTTTTTTTTTTGTTTTTTTGATATATCATTTTTTTTCAATTTCATGTCTAACACTTCATAGAACTGTGTTTTCTCGGTCTCCAATCTTTTCTCATTTTTTCCCCTTAGCTTCACTTCTTAATGTCTTATCTCTTTCAAATTCCTCATTGTGTCTCTTTTAGTTTAATCCAAATACTTTTGTAGTGTTCACTTGCTAATTTTCCTGGGTTTGCTTATGGGAGAGTCTTGATTGAGAGGATTAGGAGAGGAACAGAGGGAGTAATTGGTGAGGAACAGTGTGGATTTAGGAGAGGTAGAGGTTGTGTAGATCAGATTTTTGTGGTAAGACAGATATGTGAGAAAGCTATAGGAAAGGAGAAGGGTGTTTTTTGGGCTTTTATGGATCTGGAAAAGGCTTATGACAGGGTAGACAGGAAGGCACTGTGGGAGGTTTTGCGGATATATGGGATAGGAGGAAAGCTTCTAGGAGCTGTCAAGATTTTTTATGAGAGTAGTAGAGCATGTATCAGGATTAGAAATGGAGAGAGTGAGTGGTTTGAGGTAAAGGTGGGTCTTCGTCAAGAATGCATTATGTCGCCCTGGCTGTTCAACTTATACATGGATGGGGTGGTGCGAGACGATAATGCAAGGGTGGTGGGTCAGGGATTGGAGATGGTTAAAGAAAATGGAGAAAAGTGGGAGGTGAGCCAGCTGTTGTTTGCGGATGACACTGCGCTTGTTGGTGACAGAGTTTGGGAGAGTGTGTGAAAGAAGAAAGCTGAAGATAAATGTGGGTGATGAGATGTACAAGGGGTGAAAGTGGCAACAGACTGGAAGTGAGCATTAAGGGAGAGCAACTGGAGGAAGTGGATAGTTTTAGATACTTGGGTGCAAATATGGCAGGAAAAGGTGGAGTGAAGGTGGAGGTAGAATGTAGATTGAGAGAAGCGAGTAAATGCCTTGGTGGATTAAAAAGTGTAATGAGGAATAGACATTTGGGAATAGATGCTAAGAGGAGACTGTATGAAGGAGTGATTGTGCCAACAGCACTGTATGGGGCAGAAATATGGAACATAAGAGAGGAAGAGAGAAGGAGTTTGAATGTGTTTGAGATGAGGTGTCTGAGAAGTATGATGGGGGTTACTAGGCTAGATAGAGTGAGAAATGAGGAGGTGAGGAGAACAGGGGTGGAAAGGGAGCTGGGAGATAGGGTTGATGAAAGAGTATTAGGATGGTTTGGACACATGGAAAGAATGAATGAAGAAAGGGTATGGAAGGCAGATGTGGAGGGAGTGAACATGAGGGGACATCCTAGGATGAGATGGATGGATGGGGTGAAGGGAGCTTTGGGGAAGAGGGGAATGTCTGTTGAGGAAGGACGGGAGAGGACAGAAGACAGGGGTGAATGGAGAATGGTTGTATATGGATGATGTTGTGATGCATGAGGTGGAATGGGTGGGGGGATGGGGAGTGAGGTAGTATGTGTGAGCAAAATTTGACGCACCCCGAAGGGATATCTCCCCGTCTTCTTTTCTGCATGGGGAGATGGAGAGGGGGGGTCGCCGATTTAATGAAGCGGCCTTGCTGTGGATGTGCTGTGCCTTGTGACACTGCCTATGACCCAGGGCAGTGGACAGGGTGCAGGGATGACCCATCATCCAGGAGGTGCTAAGATGAGAGGGAGGGTGGAGGGGAGTGGAGTGTATTTAGGAATGGTATGGGTGGGAATGATTTTATGCCTTTTTCTTTTTGGCTGTAATGGGGGAAAAGCCTTGGTATATGTATGTATGTAAGAATGGAAAATTGAATTTCAGTACCAATATGACAAATGGAAAATAAGGATACAGGCCAAGTACATAAATTTGAAGGTAGGTATGATAAATTGGAAAGGGTAATAGGCAAAACCTCTCAAGCATTGCTCCTTTCCTGTATACGTTAGGGAAATACACAGGGACTTGATAGCATTATTCAGGTTGCTAAGGGGAAAGACTGTCTTGAAAAAATCTCTAGATTGGGGATGGGAAGGGTTTAAGAGATCATGAGAACAAATTGAGAAATAATGTGTAAAGGATGTGAAGAAGTAGTTTTCAGTACAGATGCATGAATACTTAGAGTAGCTTAGAGGGTGGTGTAGGCCAAACATGAACAATGCCTGATTTCAAGTCTAAGTATGACAATTGGAAAATAAGGATAGAGTTCAAGTTACCATACACGAATTTGAAGGTAGACATGATGACCGGGAGAGTAAGAGACAGGAACCCACGAGCATTACAGACGCTCCTCAACTTACGTTTTAGTTATGTTTTGAACGGCCGAACGGAAGTTGAAAATGAACGTAAGTTGTTACTGTACAGATGCTCCTCTACTTACGTTCATTCGTTTTACGTTTTTTCGATTTTACGTTTGAACTGACTGTAAAAAAAAACATTGTAAAAAAAAAAAATATTTTTAGTGAATTTTTTAGTTTAGCGCGCTCTCCATAGTTCAAACGATACTTGCGCATGACGCTGCGTCCATTGTTTACATTGCACAAACGACAAACTGAACATGCCTTGCCTCCTCCTCCTCCCCCTCCCCCTCTCTCTCCCTCCTCCTCCACCATCTCAATTTATGTTGCTTGAATTTAATTTATTTGAAATTAATGTTATTATTTTACAATGTTATGCGTATAATTAATGATTTAGGGGTGTTTTGTAAGATACGGTAATAGAATTTACGGATGTATAGTACAGTAACAACTTACGTTCATTTTCAACTTACGTTCGGCTATTCAGAACGTAACTAAAACGTAAGTTGAGGAGCGTCTATACTATACATCCGTAAATTATATTACTGTATCTTACAAAACACCCCTAAATCATTAATTACACACATAACATTGTAAAATAATAACATTAATTTCAAATAAATTAAATTCAAGCAACATAAATTGAGATGGTGGAGGAGAAGGGGAGGAGGAGAAGGAGGAGGAGGCAAGGCACTTTCAGTCTGTCGTTTGTGCAGTGTAAACAATGGACGTAGCGTCATGCGTAAGTATCGTTTGAACTACGGAGAGCGCGCTAAACTAAAAAATTTACTCAATTTTTTTTACAGTCAGTTCAAACGTAAAATCGAAAAAACGTAAAACGAATGAACGTAAGTAGAGGAGCGTATGTACTCCTTTCCTGTATACAGGTACAATTAAGTAAATACTTGACTATGCGATGCAGTTTTGGTCTCCGTCCTACACAATGGACATCAATTCACTAGAATCAGTACAGAGAAGAATGACCAAAATGATACATGGACTCAGGAATTTGCCTTACAAAGAGAGGCTTAGGCACCTTAACTTACACTCTCTGGAAAGACGCAGAGTGCGGGGTGATCTAATGGAGGTGTTCAAGTGGATCAAAGTCTTTAACAAGGGTGATGCAAACAAGGTCATCATATTAAAACAACAGGGCAGGACTCGCAGTAATGGATTTAAACTGGACAAATGTAGATTTAAGAAGGAAATAGGCAAGAATGGGTTTACTAATAGGGTGGTCGACAAATGAAATAAGCGCTGAAACTATCAGTTGTTTTAAGAAACGATTAGACAACTTTATGGATGGGGATGACAGGTGGTGATGGATAAGGAGCTGCCTAGTGTAGGCCTTATGGTCTCTT
The DNA here is from genome assembly GCF_046742065.1 of Oratosquilla oratoria. NCBI lineage: Eukaryota > Metazoa > Arthropoda > Malacostraca > Stomatopoda > Squillidae > Oratosquilla > Oratosquilla oratoria. The sequence goes on along the minus strand of NC_134788.1, from coordinate 5,071,692 downwards.
GCAGTCTCCTTCATTCTTATGTTCTTACATAGTCCAGTGGTGAAAACCTTACAGCACTGCAAGCTCACACTCCAGCTCTGGTGGCCAAGGGGTTGGGTGTATGTGGAAGGTCACAGTATTACCCATAGGTAAAGGTATATATGAGCTCTGAGCTCTCATGTAGGAAAGTAATAACTGTTGATCATAAATCCAACCATCCAAGACTGCGGTGTATCACACTAAATGCAATACATATTGTTATTGTCCTATCATAAGCTTTTTATATGAAAATGTAGAAAAATCTAGATACCCAAGTACTGTGTGTAGTAATTAATGATTTATCTCCTTTTCTTACAGGGCACAAGTACGAAATTCAACCCACAGCGAGTAGGAATACACCATATTATGCATGATGAAGATGTCATACAGATTGTAACCAAAAAGTAATAAGGCATTCTAAACTATATTGATGTTAACATCACATTCATAGCTTTCATCCTATACTTTTTATATCATTTCATGATTAGAAATAAAGCCAGTTGGATTTCATTGGCAGGCTGGGCTCGTCATCTTCAATGTGAAATAAACCAGTTTGTTACATTATGATTATTATTGTTCTTATTGTTTCTATTGTTATTTTGTATAAACAAGTTCAAGTAAAGAATATTGATTTGTTTAAGTTAGAAATGGATTGGATCTAGATCAGGGTTTCTTAACTGGGGGTCCCCAGAACTCACATAGGCTATAGAGACTGATGGTTTGTAAGAACATAAGATCGTAACCACATGTGTAAGATTTTTTTTTTAAGACTATAAAGACTAAGAGGAGATTGCATGAAGGAGTAATTATGCCAATAGCACTGTATGGGTCAGAAACATGGAACATAAGAAAGAGAGGAAGAATTAAATGTGTTTGAGATGAAATGTCTGAGAAGTATAGTAGAGGTTACTAGGCTGGATGAGTGAGAATTGAGGAGGTGAGGAGGAGAATGGGGATGGAAAAGAAGTTGGGAAATAGGTTTGATGAAAGCGTATTGGAATGGTTTGGGCACATGGAAAGAATTATTGAAGAAAGATTAGTAAAAGAAGTGTGGAAGGCAGAGGTGGATGGAGTGAAAATGAGGGGGTGACCAAGGATGAGATGGATGTATGGGGAAAAGGGGCATTGAGAAAGAGGGGAATGTCTGTTGAGGAAGGACGGGAGAGGACAGAAGATAGGGGTGAGTGGAGAATGGTGTATGGATGATGCTGTGATGCATGGGAGTGGGTGGGGGATGGGGGATGAGGGAGTTATGTGTGGTGTGAATGATTTTGTGAAGCAGCCTGAAGGGCTCTTTTTGTGCATGGGGGGATGGAGAGGAGGGGTTGCTGATTAAGTAAAGCAGCTATGCTGTGGATGTGCTATGTTCTGCTGCATTGCTTCTGAACCAAGGCAGTTGGTGAGGTGCAGGGATGACTTGTCATCCAGGAGGAGCCAAGAAAAGAGGGAGGGAGTGGTTGTTGAATGGGAGTGGAGTGTGTGGGGATGAAAGGGGTGGGAGTGGGTTTATGCCTTTTGACTTTGGCTACCTCCCTTGTAAGGTGGAAAAAAGCCCATGGTATATGTACGTATGTACATACATGCCATCAGCATTTTCCCTCTTACAAGGGAGATAGCCAAAAAACAAAGGCGTAAAATCCACTCCAACCCATTCCATCCCCACATACTCCACTCCCATTCACCCCCCTCCCTCCCTAATCTTGGCTCCTTCTGGATGATGGGTCATCCCTGCATCTTGTCCACTGCCCTGGGTCAGAAGCAGTGTCACAAGACACAGCAGATCCACAGCAATGCCGCTTCATTTAATTGACGAACCCCCCCCTCCATCTCCTCATGCAGAGAAATATCATTCACACATACTCCCTTACCCCCTGCCCCCTCCCACTCCCTTCCATGCATCACCACATCATCCATACACAACCATTCTTCATTCACCCCTGTCTTCTGTCCTCTCCTGTCCTTCCTCTTCCTCTTCCCCAAAGCCCCTTTCACCCCATTCATCCATCTTATCCTAGGACGTCCCCTCATGCTCACTCCTTCAACTACTGCCTTCCACATTTCTTTTACTAATCTTTATTCACTCATTCTTTCCATGTGTCAAAACCATCCCAATACTCTTTCATCAACCCTCTCAACTCCCTTTCCACCTTCGCACTCCTCCTTACCTTCTCGTTTCTCACTCTATCCGGCCTAGTAATCCCTACCATACTTCTCAGACATTTCATTTCAAACACATTCCAACTCCTCTTTTTTGTTCCATGTTTCTGCCCCATACAGTGCTGTTGGTACAATCACCATTTCATACAATCTCCTCGTAGCATCCATTCCCAAATGTCTGTTTCTCATTACACTTTTTAATCCCTCAAGGCAACTACTTGCTTCACTCAATCTACATTCTGTATGTACGTGTGTGTGTGTATAAAGACTTAAGATGTGACATGAATCCTAGTAATACATCTCATCTAGGTTTGAAACTTAGAGGTAAGGTCTCCATAATATAAGACCTAAAGAGGACTGCAGAGGCAGAAAGGTTGAGAAACCCTGCTCTAGATTATTACTTGCCTGGTCTTGTGTGAACAAGGATCGTCTTTTAAGAAGGAACTGAGAACTGTTTTCCTTGTCTGCTAAAAACTGAGTTATAATCAACACTTCTAAAGAAAATGGAAGGAGATATTTTTATACCAGTAATTAGATTAATGACAATACTGGCTTGTTTGAGCTGTCACATAGAGTATGTGGTAGTTGTTTGAGTGATAGTTATTGTTCTTTGGTGGTTGTTTCCATTTCAAGTCTGGTAAGTTTGTTTAATACATGAGTAGTACAGAGTTGTCACATTCGGTTTTATTAGGTAGACGAATTGTAGGACTGATTGGCTTGATAAATTATTCTTGTCACATTACTTGAATCCTAATTGGTATTGGTAAGCTTTGTTGTGTGAATGACATATAAGAATATAACTGATCTGGTGAAGCTCAAGTATCATATCATTTAAGTAGATGAAATGATTAACGGTTCTTGAAAGTTGGAATAAAGATTGTCATTGTTTCATTCATATAAAGTGAATATTAACCCATTCAACTCCGATGACAAGATGTCTTGTCATTTGGTCAAATAAAACAAAAAATCATAAAACACCAAAATGTTTGATGAAACACCAGAAAAATATGACGTCAGTCCTCGCTTCGCTGCGAGCGAAGCGAGGATTGACGTCATATTTTTCTGGTGTTTCATCAAACATTTTGGTGTTTTATGATTTTTTGTTTTATTTGACCAAATGACAAGACATCTTGTCATCGGAGTTGAATGGGTTAATGGTGATATGTAGAATATAGTTTATTATATGATTTCACAATAGATTTTTTTCCTAACTAAAGGTGGACAATTGATTGTGATAATTTTCATGAGCTGATTTATTTTATTTTATTCTATTTATGTATTTATTAGTTTTTTATTAATATTTTTGTTTATATTATTATTATATATATATATATTTAATGTTTTCAAATGGTTTGGTTGGTGAATTGAGAGACTAGCAACTTTAGGAGGCAAAATGCTGTCCAGTATGTACCCATTTGAATGAGCCAGTTGGCTTTTTGATTTTTGGTGGGTTGGTATTAAAATGTTAGTGGGTGCATGCTTTGAAAAAATATTGATTTTGCCCTTGATGAAAATGCCAAAAGTCAGGGAAGCAGTTATGGTATCATCCATTATCTGGATGCGAAACTGCTGCCATAACAATAGTGAACATTGCCTCAAGTTTAATTTATTGGAAACCCACAGTCCTTAAGCATGTGGCAATGATCATAAGAACCTCCCATAAATCTCTCTGTGAAGAAACTTGGGTCTGGTGTCTGTTAGTGTGAGCCTGTTTCTATATTATCAGCTCTAGAGTAATAGAAGGAAGGGAGCAGCCACTCCTAATCAGAAAAGGTGGAAGAAATACAGTTAAAGTTTGTTGAGATTTTGGGCCTGGTTCAGTGACCACGTGTCATGCATGTCCAGATAGAGATTTGGATGTTGATGGGTTTTGAAGATGGGTAGCTGGGTGATTCTTTGATAATCATCTCACAGGACAGCTGTATGTTTATCCCATAGATCAAAATCCCACAAATCAAAATCTCATTGTCAATATCCCATTGTTCAAAATCCCACATATTTAAATATTCCAGGGTGTTGATAGTATGAATATACCCTATATTTATGTTAAAGTATACTTTCATTTGATAAATTTTTTATGAATATAGGCCTAGGTTAATTACATTTGATCTAGGGGGATTAGGTTAATTACACTAAGTAGTGCTTTGATCGAAATTTATTATTTCTGTTCAATTAACATTTCCTTTAATCATAATGAACAATGTTGTTATTAATCAGTGTCTAGTTGAGCCTAGCAATGAGATGATTTCGAGTGCAGTTCATCTACTCATGATGTTTAAAGAGACTTACAATGAATAAACAAATGCCACCCTAAAAGTGTATATAGATCCTTTCCTCCCAATCACAATTTTTTGTTTTCTTCTCTTATAAATCCTAGAGACAATCTAGAAAGAAATCCCAGACAGGAAAGAAAACTGAATAAGCAATTTGGCCTGCCGATGAATCATCATAGATGGAATCGATTAGTGGAAAAAAATAATAATAATGAGATAATAACAACACATTTCGGTATATCTTCCATTTTATTCTCAGTTCAGACAGGACAGAATATCACTCATTATCACATCAATTAGCTCAACAGGCATATATGGTGTGAAATGCCTCTCAAAAAATGATGTACATCTTTTTGTTCATTATCAAAGTCTTGACATAGATTTTTTAGACATTCTTGTAAATCCACAACTTTCTTCCAAACATGCTTCACTGGGCACTGTCCAAGGGCAATCAATACAGAGACAGAAGCATTGTCCATTTGAAACACATTTATGGTTCTCCAAAGTGAGGGGTGACGATGTCGACCATTTTGAAATACTTGGCAGTTCCAAGATTCACAGATGTTATTAGTATGGACACTACCAGTTAATGTTGCATGATTCACATTCCACAATTCTAATGAATATAACGGATTTATCCTCTTCAGTCGCATTATCCTATTTGGCGCACAAACACTTTTATATCCCCCATCAACATATGTAGCATCAAAATAAACTAGGAACTCCAGTGCATTATCCGGCACAACACCAAGGAGATACATGAGTCATTCCTTGACATTGGCCACAGGAAGGAATGCCGAACCGAAAAGAATTTCTATGAACAGATGGAACTCTTTATCCTCTCGGTACTTCTTGGCAAGTCCTAGTTGTTGTGCCTTTCTCCAAACCACTTGCATCAGATGAAAGAAATAGCACCTCAAGAGTAACATAAAGTGGGAGATAGTCGACGCTCTAGCAATCGTCAAGAAATAAGATTTGGGGAGAATTGAATAGTATGAATAACATTCTAGTACCGGACTTCAGGAAAGCCAATTTTGATAAGATAAGAGAGTATACAAGACATTTGATCACTTACGAGACCAACCTAGGGGGCTGTGACAGGATAAGATACATGGTCAATCCGGATGTCATTAGCCTGGTCAGGGGTTGGATCATGGAGGGTGTATGTATGCCTTGGGTCGGGTCACTTGTGGGCATAGGGTCAAGAGCCTGGTCAGTGATATAGATGGAATGTACAATAATCTAACAGATTTAGTTCTAAATGCACAAAATAAATCTATTCCCCTCAAGTCAATACAGAAGAATAGTAATATTCCCAAATGGATGACAGACAGGCTGAAACATGAGTTGTTTTAAGAAATGGTTAGACAACTTTATGAATGGGGATGACAGATGGTAGTGGACATTGAACTGTCTAGTGTAGGCCTTATGGTCTCTTGCAGTCTCTTTCATTTTTATATTCTTATATACCAAAAAATCTGGGGTGCATTTCTGTCAATGTGTTACTGATTTTAATTTCCTTAGAGCGGTCCATCAGTATAAAAGGATTCTTAGCACTCGGTGACCATTTATTTGATCTATTTATTAGTACATTTTATTGATTTATATATTTATTAGTTTATTATTTCATTTTGCATTGCATGGCTACCTCTCATGTAAGGGGGTATATGAATATTCATACATAGATATTCTTAACAGTTTCATCTTTGAAATGTATTTGGTTAATAGAAATAGATTTTATGGTCCTCTGTGATTGTCACACTCATTTGGGTATGTGATGTTAAAGTATTTGTTAAATATAAAGATATGAAAGAAGGACTGTTGTTGAAATCTACTTCTAAACTTAAAAATAACCTTCATATAACAAGACAATTGCTAAAAATGGATTATTTGTAGTGCAGATGAGTTATAGCTGCTAGCTGAGCATATTGCAATATTTGTGTGTAAAACATAAGACCTACAAACGGTATTTATGAACAATAAAGTTCTTGAACCTGTTATAATGTGTGAATCTGTGGTTTATTCTATTGTATTTTTGGAATGTAGGACAATGCTGTAAATTCAGTACATGTTATAACAGCCAGGTAGAAAGTATTGTAGTTATTGATTGAAAACAGGAAATTGATAGATTGCTGTTTACATAGTGGTGTTGGAGAGGGAGTTTAAAAATGAGGCTGCAGATAAAGGTGAAAGTTTATCAAGCCAATTGGTTATTGGTCAGGAACTTTACACCAAACTTACAAAAACTTTACAGCACTTTCACTCAGACTTGAAGTAGTACTACATACATATACCAAGGCTTTTTCCCCCTTACAAGGGAGGTAGTCAAAAAGGAAAAGGCATAAAATCATTCCTACCCATTCCATCCCTGAATACTCTCCACACCCCTCCACGCCTCCCTCTCATCTTAGCACCTCCTGGATGACGGGTCATCCCTGCACCTTGTCCACTGCCCTGGGTCAGAAGCAGTGTCGCCAGATACAGCACATCCACAGCAAGGCCGCTTCATTAAATCGGCGACCCCCCCTCTCCGTCCCCCCAATGCATAAAAGGAGAAGACGGGGAGAAATCCCTTCGGGCTGCGTCAAATTTTACTCACACATACTACCTCACCGCCCATTCCACCTCATGTATCACAACATCATCCTTAGTACTATCATGCTTTATTAACCCATTAAACTACGATGACAAGATTCTTGCCATTTGGTCAAATAAAACAAAAAATCATAAAACACCAAAATGTTTGATCAAACATTTTGGTGTTTTATGATTTTTTGTTTTATTTGACCAAATGGCAAGAATCTTGTCATCGGAGTTTAATGGGTTAACATTCACAAGGTAAACAAAATCAGGAGAAGTGCATTCAGTGCAGTAAGTTCAAAGTGTGATATAGCACATGTTTACTTGTGTGATCACAGACTTTTAACATTCAGCATAGTCCTCTGACCCACACAGCAAATCAATCATATTCTTGTACACATACTTTAATATGTTTTCTCTGGTTTTCCACAAACTAAAGAGCTTAATGTCATGGAGTTGAAATTCCAGGAACTTCATGTACTTGTTAACTTGTGCTGGTTCCATTTGCTTGCCTCACTATGCACAATCTTTGCCCCCCCCCAAAAAAAAAAAAAAAAAAATACTGATTTCAACAAATTCATACATACATATATCAAAGGTTTTCTCCCCCTTTTAAGGGGGGTAGCCAAAGTCAAAGGCATAAATCCACTCCTACCCATTTCATCCCCACACACTCCACTCCCATTCACCACCCTTCACTCTCATCTTGGCTACTCCTGGATGATGGGTCATCTTTGCATCTTGTCCACTGCCCTGGGTCACAAGCAATGTAGTATGACCCAGCACATCCACAGCAAGGCTGTTTCATTTAATTGGTGACCCCCCCTCTCCATCCCCTCATGCAGATAAAGAGAAGACTGGGAGAAAATCCTTTGGGCTGCGTCAACAAATTCACTTTCTTTTATTTTCACCCATGGACTTAATACTTGGTAGCTACATTATCATGCAAAATATATATATCCATGAGGGGACATCCTAGGATGAGATGGATGGATGGGGTGAAGGGGGCTTTGGGGAAGAGGGGAATGTCTGTTGAGGAAGGATGGGAGAGGACAGAAGACGGGTGAATGGAGAATGGTTGTATATGGATTATGTTATGATGCATGAGGTGGAATGGGTGGGGGGGATAGGGGCTGAGGTAGTATGTGTGAGCAAAATTTGATGCAACCTGAAGGGATTTCTCCCCGTCTTCTCCTTTTATGCATGGGGGGACAGAGAGGGCAGGTCGCCGATTTAATGAAGTGGCCTTGCCGTGGATGTGCTGTGCCTTGTGACACTGCCTCTGACCCAGGGCAGTGGACAAGGTGCAGGGATGACCCGTCATCCAGGAGGTGCTATGATAAGAGGGAGGGTGGAGGGGAGTGGAGTATATTTAGGGATGGAATGGGTGGGAATGATTTTATGCCTTTTCCTTTTTGGCTACCTCCCTTGTAAAGGGGAAAAAGCCTTGGTATATGTATGTATCAAGCTTTATGACTTTTTGATGGTACATGTAGAAGGAGGACCAAAATATGAAAGTAAGAAACATGTGCTTTTTATTGTGAGTGCTATAATTCCATAGTAGCTGTATTAGCATGCAAAGTATATGAAATGGCTTCTAGCCATACTTAATGAATTTTAAAGTCTGAAGGAGGGTTGTGTGGAGAAGGTAAGGAAAAAGGATGGAGGTGGAAACAAAATCTGGTTGGCCTTTAGAAAACCAAATGACAGTACACATTTACATACCATAGATTAAATTGGGCAATAAAGAATTATTCAACTGTCATGAACTGTGAGCTCACAATCCTCACTGTGGTTTTCACCTGTTAACTTTCATTCATTTTAGATAAAGGTTGATAAGTGTTCTCCAAGACATTTATACTAAGTTACTACTCATAGTTGTCTCAGGTTTCTCTTGCTGGAAACCCATGGCCTCAGGATAGCTGACAAAAGTCTCCAGGTTGTATAGATCTTTCAGAGAAGAATTGTTTTTCTATGTGAATTTGTGCTGGTTGAGGGTGCACTATGTATTCAGTCTTATGTTATCTAGGGCATCCGGTGTCTAGAGCGAAGGGGTGCATGGTTTTGTATAGTGTTTGGTCTTTTTTTTTTTTTTTTTAATTCAATACAGTAAACCTTTAATATAAGAAATTGTTAATGGGGAGTGGTAAAACTGAGGGTATGTCTTGCTGTCATATGTTACTGATACATATTTTATACATGAAAATACAATAATAAGAATAAAGTATAATGTACAATGTATTTTCATAGTACTGTACTGTACTGTCCTAACCACACCAGGAAGAGGAGCTGTAGTCTTGGGCCCACTCATTTGCAGACTGCATCACTGTTTGCAAACTTCCATTTTGTGTATCAAACTAAGTTCATTATAACAGTGGGTAGTTTGGAAGGAATATGACATTCAGTATATCTGAAATTTGCGATACAGCGGAGACTCAATACTTGAACTTAATTCATTCCAAATGGCTGTCTGAGTATCAAAAATTTTAATGTAAGTTTTTTTTAATAACTTTGATTTGTATTTACTGTAAGTGAAGGCTGGTTGTGGATGACATAGAAGAGGAAGGGAGAAGGGTGGGGAGGAGGATGGAGGTTATTTGTCAGAGAACGAGTCACCATTCATGAAAACATCTGGTAACTTGTCTCCTGGTGTGATTCCTGTGAACCCACTAGTGGAGGGCTGTGGCTCACTAACACTTGCACTCTCACTAGATTCCTTTTTCAACAAGAATCTGTCTAATGTGATCTGCCTTTGCCTTTTTTTCAAAATGTCTCTGAAATGCTGCATCAAAGTTTCATCAAACTGGTTTATGTTTCTGTGTACGGCAGCAATATCAGGGTGGTACCTCTCCAAAAAGTTTCCCAACTCTGTCCACTGCCACAAATATTTCTTGATCTCTGCAGTGGAGACTTTCCTTTCTGTTCCCCTCCTCCCCTGAAGACAGCTCCTCAGTTACCTCCTGCAGCTGTTCCTGGTGAAGTTGACACAGCTCGTCAGTGGTGAGGTCTTCAGAGTGTGCTTGCACCAGCTCCTCCACATCATCACTGTCCACCTCAGTGCCTATGGCCCTCCCCAGAGACACAATGTCCTCCACTACAGCAGACTCCTGGGTTGAAGGTTTGAATCCCTCAAAATCCTTGGCTGTCACACAGGTCAGGCATAGATTTTTTTCAGGCAGACTGCAAGGACATCACAGAAACTTGACCCCAGTTATCTATAAGCTTTAGGTGGTGGAGGATATTGAAGTGATTCTTCCAAAACTCCCTCAGAATGAGCTCTTGTTTCAGAAGCCACCTCAAAGCACCTCTCAAAAAGTGCTTTTGTGTACAGTTTCTTAAAGCTAGCGATGACATTCTGGTCCATGGGTTGGATCAGTGGCATGGTGTTGGGGTGGAGGAATATCACTTCAATGAATTTATAGCCCTTATCCAATTCTTCTTCCACACTTGGAGGGTGTGCAGGGGCATTGTTCATCAGCAGGAGGGCCTTAAGTGGTAGATTCTTCTCTATTAGGTATGTTTTCACTGCAGGTGCAAACACCTCCACAAACCACTCCATGAAAAACTGCCCGATTGTCCAGGCTTTCTTGTTTGCCCTCCATGTCACACTGAGTTTGCTCTTCTACACACAATTCTTCTTGAATGGCCTGGGGTTTTACAAATGGTACACCAGCAGCAGTTTAATTTTGCAGTTGCTGCTAGCATTGGCGTACAGAAGCACGGTTAGCTTGTCTTTCATGAGCTTGTGTTCTGGCAAACACTTCTCTTCCTTTGTTATATAGGTCCTGTATGGTAGTTTTTTCCAAAGCAGGCCTATCTCATCACAATTAAAGACCTGTTTCCTTATCCACAAATTTCTTAAATTCAGGGGCAAACTTCTCGGCAGCAACTTTTTCAGCACTTCTTGCCTCGCTGTGCTTCACAACAGAATAAATTCCAGTTTTCTCTTCTTGAAATTCCCAAACCACCTCTTACTAGCTTTAAAATCTTCACTGAAGTCAGAGGTAGTATTTCAAATAAAGTCTTTATGGAGCCACCTAGCCTTCGCACAAATTATGCCCTCTGACATAGAATCACCACACTATCAACAATTTTTTCATTTCTTCCTTTGCCACAGGTCACTTAAGTTGCTTTTTCACACCTATCATCACATGAGCTCCCTTAATGGCCTTGTTTTTCATTATTGTGGCTACTGTAGATTTTGCCATATAATACTCAGCTGCAAGATTGGTGATTCTTGCTCCTCTCATATTTATCGATAATCTCCTTTTTCCGTTCATTGGTCATCACTACAGTGGCTTATTTTCACTAGTAATAAGCCCCTTTGGTGCCATTGTAAGTTTCTAAATGAAAAAACACAGGTAGATTGCAGGAGAATGTTATTCTCATGACTGTGGTGGGGCAACTGGCAGTGGCGGGGAGGGAGAGGCCAGGAGCCTTTGTTTACAACCATGTGTGTGGATGTTCCAGTATCAGATATTTTTTTGAGTACCAAGTCAAACTTTTGCAGTTGTATATCAAAAAGTTCGACTTCCATGATGTTCGAGTATTGAGTTGTCACTGTAATAGGGTTTAGTATATTGAGGGTTTACTGTATTCACTAATCTGGTATTTATATGCTTTTGAAGGGTTGTATTTTGAAGGACAGTTTTCTTTTTCTTCATCTTATTCTTTCCTATAGGCTACAGCTGTAAAATGAGTGTGATGTATTTGAAGATTTGAGATATCTGGCATAAAACTAGATTCCTATAATTTTCATGTGTCCAGTGTCTAGTATTTTGGTTTCAGTATGTCAGTGGCTGATGGGTGTAGTTTTGGTACCACCTGTTATTGTTTGTAAGGCTTTGTTTTGAAGTAAAGGCTGGCCTCAAAAACTTGTGTTTTGCTGCTCCATTTTTCCACAAATTCATGCACATTAACATGACAGATTTTTATACACTCATTACTCCTGCCCATTAGAAATCCAGTTCATGTTGCAAGCCACAGCAAGTGAGGGAATCAGCAAGTCTTGGAAACTAGCAGGCAAAGACAAGTGTAAAAACATTTGGATCAAGAGAGATGCTACTGAGGATGAATGAACAGACATGGAAACTTGTAAAGGAAGCCAAAGACAAAATCAAAATGAGGATAAGAAAAAAAAATTCTCAATCAGGGACTGAAGAAATGGTGTCAAAAAAGAGCTCCCCCCCAAAAAAAGGAGGTGATGCAGCACAGGAAACAAAACATAAGAAAATTAAAATAGCCTTTTTTTTTCAACTTGAGTGGTTTGAGGTAAAGGTGGGACTTTGTCAGGGATGTGTTATGTCGCCCTGGCTATTCAATTTATACATGGATGGTGAGGTGTGAGAGATAAATGCAAGGGTAGTGGATCAGGGATTGGAGATGGTTAAAGAAAATGGAGAAAAGTGGGAAATAAGTCAGTTGTTGTTTGCTGACGACAGTGTGCTTGTAGCAGGATCAGAGAAGGGATTGAGGAAGTTAGTGACAGAGTTTGGGAAGGTGTGCGAAAGAAGGAGGTTGAAGATAAATGTGGGTAAAAGTAAGGTGATGAGATGTACAAGGGAAGAGAGTGGCAGCAGACTGGAAGTGAGTATTAAGGGAGAGAGACTGGAGGAAGCAGATAGTTTTAGATACTTGGGTGTGAATGTGGCAGGAAAGGGAGGAGTGGGGGGTGGAGGTAGTATGTAGATTGAGAGAAGCATGTAAATGCCTTGGGGGATAGAAAAGTATAGTGAGAAATAGATATTTGGGAATGGATACTAAGAGGAGATTGTATGAAGGAGTGATTGTGTTCACAACACTGTACGGGGCAGAAACATGGAAGAGAGGAGGAGTTTGAATGTGTTTGAGATGAGGTGCCTGAGAAGTATGATATAGGGTTACTAGGCTGGATAGAGTGAGAAATGAGATGAGGAAAACAGGGGTGGAAAAGGAGTTGGGAGATAGGGTTGATGAAAGAGTATTGGGGTGGTTTGGACACATGGATAGAATGAGTGATGAAAGATTAGTAAAAGAGATGTGGAACGCAGAGCTGGAAGGAGTGAACATGAGGGGTTGATATAGGATGAAATGGAAGGATGGGAAAAAAAGGGGCTTTGGGAAAGAGGGGAATGTCTGTTGAGAAGAACAAAATAGGGGTGAATGGAGAATGGTTGTGTATGGATAATGCTGTGATGCATGAGGGGGAGTGGGTGAGGGATGGGGGTTGAGGGAGTATGTATGAGAAATAAATTGATGTAGCCAGAAGGGATTTCTTCCCGTCTTCTCCTTTTCTGTATGAGGGGATGGATAATGCTGTGATGGATGCGGGGGAGTGGGTGAGGGATGGGGGTCGAGGGAGTTATGTATGAGAAATAAATTTATGTAGCCCGAAGGGATTTCTTCCCGTCTTCTCCTTTTCTGCATGAGGGGACGGAAAAGAGGGTCGCCGATTTAATGAAGCAGCCTTGCTGTGGATGTGCTGTGTCTTATGACACTGCTTCTGACCCAGAGCAGTGGACAAGATGCAGGGATGACCTGTCATCAGGAATAGCCAAGATAAGAGGGAGGGTAGAGGGGAGTGGAGTATGTTAGGGATGGAATGGGTGGGAATGGTTTCTATGCCTTTGTTTTTTAGCTACCTCCCTTGTAAGGGGAAAAAAGCCGTTGGTATAGGGTATATGTATGTACAATTTGAAGGTGAACAAACATTATTCAAGGATTAATGAAAGGAAGAAGTGGAAAATAAGATTAGGTTTATAAAGAAAATGTGAGCTGAGCTGCAAAAGCCAGAGATATGGCATAGGGGGAAATGGAAAAGGGAAGAACTAGTAGGACTAAGGAAACATGAACAAGCTAGACTATATAATAACTCAGAAGAAAAAATAATATTTGAAAAGGTTATCATCCATAATTGCAAAGATGAAGCCAAACTTGTATAGGTTCAACAATGATAAATTGAGACACAAGAAGACACTAAGAGGTGAAGCTAAGAAAAAACGCAAAGAAAACGGAGACTGAAAGCAAGGAGTTCTATTGGAGAGTAATCAACATGAGACTGATAAAATGGTACATCAGAATGGGTGAACCAAAGACAGAAAAAAAAAAAAAAAGATGGAGAAAGGAAGAAATTAAAAGTGGCCCATACTAACATCAACGGATTAATTTCAGGACTGAACAAACTTAATGATTACCTGTTAGAAGAAAAACCAGACATAATGGGAATTGTGGAGACTAAACTAAGGGGTGGAATACCACCCATCAATGTGGGACATGGACTATACAATAACTGGATTAAAAACAGAGACAAGAAACAGGGAGGAGGAATCATGTTCTTGGCCAAGAAAAACTTGAATGTGACAAAAATTGTGGAGGCCAAAGGTAATGTAGAACTGATCATGATAAAAGTCGATGACAAGGATATGAAAAATAGATATTTTGTGGGGACTTATGTGCCCCCAAAAATGAACGATTGGAAAGAGAACGAGCATATGAAAATGCTAGAAGATACAAGGCATTCATTAAATGAGATACTAATGGGTGGTAGTAACCTGGTAATTATGGGGGACTTTAACTGCAGAGTAATTTGTTGGGAAAACATGACAGTGAAAGGTGGAGAAGACTTGTGGGGTAATGTATTACTGGACATGACCATGGAATATACAATGACACAGTGGGTCAGTGAAAACACCAGATACAGAAATAATGATTAGCCGTCAAGACTAGATCTAATATTTACAACAGAACCTAAAATTGTGGATAAAATTGAACATAAGACACCAATTGGAAAGAGTGCCAATATACTTATTGAGACTGAACTAAAGGAAGAAATATACATATAGAGAAATGAAAAGCATGGGAAAGGAAGATTGATGTACAGCAAAACGGACTTTGGAAAACTAAAGAAATTCCTTCAGAATGCAATTTGGGAAAATTTTTACATGGAAGAGACAAAAGTGGAAGAGAAATGGGATATCTTAATGGAAAATTACAATGAAGGGGTGAATAGGCACGTACCAAGACAGAAGCTAGAGAGAGTGTACATTAAATGCTGGTTCAACAGAAGATGCAGTGAGGCAAAAGATAGAAGGGACAGAGCTTGGAAAAGATGGAGAAAATATAAAAAACCTGGAAAATGGCAAATATATATAAACTATAGAAATGAGTATGTGAAAGTGCAAAGAGAGGAAAAAAGGAACTATGTATGAAAAAGACGTTATAGATAAATGCAAAGAACAACCTAAGCTATTCTATTGATACGTGAATGGTAAACTTAAAAATAAACAGGATTTGGTGAAACTACGCCAAGAAAATATAAAATACATAGAAGATTTAGAAATGCCCGAAGTCATGAATAATCACTTCAAGTCTGTTTTCACTAGAGAGAAAGCACAATATTGGGACGAAGAAAATGAAGTGCGATCTCCCCCAATGAGCGAGATGATGATAACTCAAAAATAAATAATGGAACATCTATCAAACCTTGATGTCAGGAAATCACATGGCCCGGACGGAATTGCAAATTGGATTCTAAAAGAATGCAAAGAAGAACTAATGGATAAAATGCATAACATAATAAGTTGCTCACTTCAAGAAGGAAAAATACCAAAAGACTGGAAAAATGCTAACATTGTACCAACATCTAAAGGGGGAAACAAGGAAGAACCAACTAACTATCGACTGGTCTCACTAACAAACGCTATAGCCAAAATCTGTGAGAAAATCATCAAGAAAATAATATAATAAACCCAAGACAATTTGGGTTCAGACAAGGAAGATCATGTACCACAAACTTAAAATGTTTTTACTCAAGATTAATAGACATAGTGCAAGAAAGGAATGGATGGGCTGATTGTGCTTTCTTGGACTTACAAAAAACTTTCGACAAGGTACCACACAAAAAATTATTAAAAAAAAAAAGAAGAGAAAAAAAAAACTGGAACATATAGGAGGGATACATGTACGTGTATTTGTACTTGAACTTAGTACAGACTTTCATATAGGCTACTTGTTCTTTGAGCTTAAAATTTCAATCTTAATTGTACTTGTACATGAAAAATACCAAATTCATTCCAGTACAAACAAGTGCATTGTATTTAATAAAGAAATATATACTATTTATAGATTCTAGCAAACTTTGTGATGATACTAAAATACTTACAATAAGTGTTATGATGACTTACGAATCTGTGACTAGATTTTTTTATCATTTAAATTACTTACACTTGAGTACAATAACATGTACTTGACAACGAGGGCATACTTCAATTACAGTAGCACATTCATATGAATCATGTGCCTTGGAGTGTGTTGTATTGTGTACAATCGTAAGTTTTTATGATATTGCTCACAAAAGAAGCATAACCTCCAGCCTACTATGGTTGAATAAGTTCCTATTATCGGCTGAAAGAAACCTGCACAGCGAAGCTATAGCGATAATCCCATACCACACTACTGGTCATATGATCACTTCCCGAAGGTTGAGTGCGGTTTGGAATATTTCGCCATAATCATCAGAAATTTAAAATTCCCGGCTCTGTGCAGGCATGCGCATTGTCGACCCCACCTCCCCCTCCCTACCCCTCCCTTCTTAGCCGGCTCGCCCGAGTCCTCACTTCTAAGCGCGGAATCAGACCGAGCGGTCTCCCCGCTGCCGGCCTTTGTTTTCTGCCGGCGAGTCTGTTTCCTGCTTGTTATGCAACTGATAGTTTCAGCGCTTTCTGCATGGTTACCGGTTTGTCCCATTCTTCGACCACCCTATTAGTGAACCAGTTGTTGCCTTCTTAATTCTAATTGGTCCGGTTTGTGCCCATTGCTGCGAGTCTGGTGGTGCGGAAGGGGGGAGCCCCTGGGGGTCGTCTGGCCTCTCGGCGGCCCCATACCTCCTACGATAAATGGTCCTCTAACGCCTCACGGCTTGCCTCGTCAGGGCCTAGGCGTAGATTTCGACCTTAACCACTCGTAATGAGTCCACCCTACGTCTCCGGGGCGTCCGTGGTAAGAACCCGGGCCTCTCGGAGGACAGGGCGACGTGTCTTATGGTACGGAGGGTGGCGCCCCCGAGGGTCATCAGGCCTCTCGGCAGCCCCATACCTCCGACCATCATTGGTCCTTTAACGCCTCACGGCTTGCCTCGTCAGGCCCTAGGCGTAGACTTCGACCTTTTCAGCTCGGTAATGAGTCCCCCATACGTCTCCGGGGCGTCCGTGGTAAGGACCCGGGCCTCTCGGAGGACAAGGCGACGTGTCTTATGGTACGGAGGGTGGTGTCCCCGAGGGTCATCAGGTCTCTCGGCAGCCCCATACCTCCAACCATCAATGGTCCTCTAACGCCTCACGGCTTGCCTCAGGCCCTAGGCGTAGACTTCAACCTTTTCAGCTCGTAATGAGTCCCCCATACGTCTCCGGGGCGTCCGTGGTAAGAACCCGGGCCTCTCGGAGGACAGGGCGACGTGTCTTATGGTACGGAGGGTGGCGCCCCCGAGGGTCATCAGGACTCTCGGCAGCCCCATACCTCCAACCATCAATGGTCCTCTAACGCCTCACGGCTTGCCTCAGGCCCTAGGCGTAGACTTCAACCTTTTCAGCTCGTAATGAGTCCCCCATACGTCTCCGGGGCGTCCGTGGTAAGAACCCGGGCCTCTCGGAAGACAGGGGGACGTATCTTATGATACGGGGGGTGGCGCTCCTGAGGGTCATCAGGCCTCTCGGCAGCCCCATACCTCCGACCATCAATGGTCCTCTAACGCCTCACGGCTTGCTTCGTCAGACCCTAGGCGTGGACTTTGACCTCTTCCGTCGTCTCCGGGTCGCCCGTGGGTGGGCGGCCCAGGACTCTCGGGGGACGGGACGTGTCGGGTGGTGCGGAGGGTGGCGCCCCTGGGGGTCGGCGGGCCTCTCGGCGGCCCCCGTGCCCCCGACCGTCGTGGTCCTCTGGCACCTTTCGGCTTGCCTTTTCAGGCGGGTCCGTGAGCCCACCTTCCTCCCGGAGCCGCTCACATAGATCCAACAGGAAGTCCCACTCGAGAAAGAGTTCTATCTCTCTCAATAGGCCTAGGACGCTCAGCTCGTCCACACCCTCCACATCCCGGTCACGGCACCACCCTCCTTCCGTCCCTGATAGGCCCCGTCTTCGACTCTGCCCTATCTCGTTATCCGGCCTTTCAGGCCGCGCAGACCAGAGCACCCCCCCTCCCCCCATCCAGAGCAGCCTTCTAACGAACCTCCGGCTCTGGCCCCCTCTCCCACACTCCCTCCTGGTCCTTCCCTCCGCCCCTCCGCGCCGGCGGCGGGTATAGGACTGAAAGGCCCCTCTCATGAGGACCCCCCCCCCCCCAATCAGACGACCGTTGGGTTGGGGGACGGGGTGGAGGACCACCTCCGTTCATCTTTACCTTATCCTGGATATCGATGTTTCTGGGAGATTGCGGGACGCCAAGAAGACTGCCAACACTGCGGCGCGGTGGGGGCCAATACGCTGGTCCACTACTTGACTACCTGTACAGCGTCTGCATTTCTTCGAGCGGGTCCTGCCACTTCACCGGAGGGTCTAGTGAGGAGGCTGTTGGGCGCGATCAACCCATACCGGCTTCGGCGCCTAACGGAAGTATCACCTCCCAGATAATGCCCCCCATTTTATTCTTTTTCTTTTCGTGATGAATACACACTGAATATATAGCCTATGTACAACAAGCATATCCGCTCACCATGACTTTTTCTTTCTTTACAGCAAAGACGACTGGCCGTCCTTACCTGGGATCCCGGAAGGCATAGACTGAGACAAAACGACACATCAGACCGGGAGACAGAAGAGTACCGAAGAGATGGCTGCCAGCATATTTACCTTTAGTTTTGTAATACATTGTAAAAGTCCTTCAGACTTCTTAGGAAGTAGCGGGTTGTGACCCGCGCAAGTTTTTTTTTTTCTCTTCTTTTGTAAATACTTGCAATCAATAATAAAAAAAAAATATCCTCCTACCACGACGGACTCTTACGAGATCCACCCCTTCTCATGGTATGACCTTACATACATCCCCCTTGTGTAGCGGCGAGGGATGTTATTCAGCAAAGATGGGGTCTCGCCTAGTGGAAACGTTCTTCAGCACGGGGTCCTGTCATCACCTGAATGACATCATTTGACGTCTCGATCTGGACTCCGCCCTACTAGGTTGTCCAGGCACCCAGGAAATGACACCTCGCTATATCACAATGTGATCCTGGGACGTCAGTGATCCTTTGAAGTCACAATATGATTCTTTGATGTCACGATGTGTTTCGGTGACGCCAAGATGTGATCCTATGACGTAATGTGATCCTGTGACGTCACGTGTTGCTGTGACATCACAATGTGACCCTGTGACGTCGTGATGTAACCCGGTGGCATCACGATGTGGCCACGTGACATAATTAATTCTGTAACATTACTGTATGGTCCAGTGGAATTACAATGAAAACATATGACGTCACGATGGGGGTCCTGTGACGTCATTTTTGTTTGTTTCGTCACGATATGATTACATGATGCCACGATGTGATAATAGTTCACGATGTGATCAGGCAACGTCAATATGCGATAAAGTGATGTCACGGTGTGATAAGATGACGTCATTATGTGATAAAGTGACGTCACGATGTAGTCCTATGACGTTAGTTTGTGGCCCTGTGACGTCACGAGGCGATCCTATGACGCCATGATTAAATCCGGTGACGTCACAGTATAATCACATGATGTCACTAGGTATTAAACATATGGAAGTCAGCTTGTGGGTTATGAGACGTCACAAACTGCCATAGCACACTATTGGATGAGGACGCTCGCCACGGGCTTCGAGGATTTCCCGCGGGAAGACTTGGGATGAGTTGAATACATACCGAGGGTCCAGGCCCGTCTTTGCGGGAAACGCTCAGGGAACGTCTTCACCCAGGACGAAGCCTCTTGACTAACGCCCACGGACGAGGTCGCTCGGAAACGACCTCGGCCTCGCATGTATGTTGTTATACGTTCTACAATCGATTTTGTGACTTCACTACACCCTCCGGGGATCGGAATCCACCTTGCCCTACTAATTTGATTCTCTTTACCATATCATTGTACCAGACTCCCTTTCGGACTCTCGCTTACCCCGAGGATCTTCACGAAACTAGTGAGAGTGGTAGGCGTACGCTGGACGGAAGCAAGCGTCTCCACACTCATGTACCTAGACGGCTAGTTGATGCATTTGCCCACCGGGGAGGGTGCATCGGCCGACATCTCGGTGGCTCTGAGAGTGTTGGCGGACGTGGAGTTCAGGGTGGACTGGGACGGGTCTGCCCTCGCTCCCACACAGAGACTTTATTGGCTCGGGATTGAGTGGGACACAGTCGGCGCTCTTCAGGTGCTCCACTGCGCCAAGAGAGCGTGCTTCTCTCACACGTTCTCCCGCCTTCGGTGTGTGTGGGGGGGTTGCCTCAACTTCGCGACCCCGGCCCTTCCACTGAGCCGCTTGGGGCGCCGACGGCTGGTACGGGAGGTCGACAGGAGCATACTGCTCCTCCCGCGCGACCTGCCCGGGCCGGTACCCTCAGCACTCCACAGCTTGTTGCGTCCCTGGCTTCGGTCGGGGGCCCTACGCCGGTCGCTCTATCCAGGTTTCAGGAGACCTCCGTGGTTTGGCAACTACGCCCACAAGTGTTCGAGTCGCTCTCCCTCCGCTGCGGCACCCCAGAGGTGGACCTGTTTGCCTCCCCAAACACGACCCAGCTCCCCCTCTACCTCACCTGCATCCAAAGGACACGCACAGGAGGCCCAGACGCCTTCACGGAGGACTGGAACAGCTGGAAGTACGTATTCATTTTCCTCCTCCAGCGACACCGGTCCTCCTGAAGGTGATACAGACCCTTAGGTCCTTCAAGGGTCAGGTCGTCCTGATAGCTCCCTACTGGCCAACCCAGCCGTAGTTCGGGGAGCTAATGAGATGGGGCCCTTCTCCCCTTCTACTGGGGTCAGCCTGCCTAGCCAACAGCCTTACCGCACCTCTCCAAGCGTCACTCCAACTTGATACTTGGAGTTTCTACGGGGAGCTCTCAGCCAACTCTTCTCTACAGAGGCAGCAGACAAGATGCTCAGAGCTCACCTTCCGTCCTCAGTGCGGCAGTGTGGGTCCTGCTGACGGAGATTCCGGAACTGCCTTCGGAGACACGCGATGGTGACCATCTCCGCCAGCACGGTTCTGGACTTCCTGATTTGGCTGGGTGCCTTCCCCAACAGGGCACCGGCGACTATCTTGCCTCACTATACAGCCCTCACTGATCCGCTACGCTTTGGCATGAACATCCGAGTGCCACAGAGGGCGCGAACCCTCCTAATGAAGGGGATCAGCGCCTCGAGAGAGCCGAGACATCAACCGGTCCTGGCCTGGTCCTTGCATCGTGTTCTGCAGTACCTGGCGTTCGAAAGGGCCATTATGGAGGAAGAACACTTTCCTCAACGTGTCGTCTTTCTGTTCGCCTTGACTACGGACTACAGGGCTTCACAGCTGGCGGCAATCACCCGCCACCCGTCCTTTTCCAAACTGGACGAGGACAGCTCGGCCCTAACCCTCTCTCCATCACCAACATTCCTGGCCAGGAACGGCCGAGCGTACGACATGATTGGCCCTCTCAGAATACAATCCTTCCGGGAGGGAGGACGCCCACAACCGCTGCGCCCGGTCCGTGCGTTCGAAGACTACGTGGAGCACACGGAAGAGATTTCTGAGGATCATCTCTTCTACAACTCGAAATTTAGGATTCCTCTAACCCCGAGGTCCCGGGCGCACCTGCTTTGTCACATTTTGGAGAGAGCCGACCCGGGCCATGCCCCGCACGCCCACAGCATCAGGGACTTCGTGGCATCGCTGGCGTTTCTCCGCACCCACTCTGTGGAGCGGGTGCGGGACCTAGGGGATGGACATCGACGACTCCCTTGAGGACAAGGTGTCTCTACGACTCGGTCGCCCCTGTCCCATGTGTCGCCATGGAAACGGCTCCACCCCTCTCATCTCATAAAACAAAAGGGGGTGGAGGGGGCAAAGGGCGACCGAGGAGTGGGGAGGGGCCCAGGAACCGCTGAACAGGATACGAATTTCGTATAATTTACGCATTGTGTGAACAGTGCAATGTTGTGCATGTCACATTCTTCGGTATGGGTACTTGACGTTTCTTTTCTCTCCTCTACTGAGTGATAAAATGAATAAGTCTCCCATAGGAAAGACACACGTAATGACGGTTTGAATCAGGCTTCACCTCTCATCCCACCTGTCCTCGTCTCATGCATAGCTTCGCTGTGCAGGTTTCTTTCAGCCGATAATATTTCTTTGTCGCGGCTCGTGCCGCTTAAATTGTTTTTATCGGCTTAAGAAACCTACACAGATTTAGGGTCCCTCCCTCCTCCCACAGGCGAAGCCTTCATTTCTCATTGAAGTGACGACTCAGGCGAGCCGGCTAAGAAGGGAGGGGTAGGGAAGGGGAGGTGGGGTCGACTATGCGCATGCCTGCACAGAGCCGGGAATTTTAAATTTCTGATGATTCTGGCGGAAAATTCCAACCACACTCAACCTTTGGGAAATGGCTATATGACCAGGAGTGTGGTATGGGATTATCGCTATAGCTATAGCTTCGCTGTGTAGGTTTCTTAAACCGATAAAAACAATTTAAGCGGCACGAGCCGCGACAAAGAAATATTATCCTTCTTACCGGAGAGGGACATTTTCGAAGGAGTAAATCATCTCAAGGATATTGCCAATGACACCGACATGGACAGTATTCAGTATTTTGATGACACCTATGTAAATGGATCGTTCCGTCGTGCTCGCGCACCAATTGGATTAATAGAATTCAAGCAATCATCTCCTTCGTTTCCACAAATAATGTGGAAATGTTAATAACGCAACTATTGAAAATAGTGTACAAACAATTTGTGTGAGGCCTGGAATAACCGTTTCTCGAAACTCGTAGGATATAGCCATCCAACGATATGGAAAGCAACCAGCAGCATAGAACAAGAAAATGCCGTTGTCTGTCAGCCTTCAAATTCAACAAGATTCAATCAAACGTATGAGGGAGCAATATGTGAATTTACAGAGGCATTTGAAGTAATTTGTGCTTATCCTATCGAGATAGTAAGATGGACTCGCCTACATTCCTCACTAGAGTGTGTCAGAATTTGAGGATTGTCTAAGTCTTATATTATATCATATTATATTATATTGTGATTTGGTGTCACGATCTTTCCTGTGACTTTGTCATCATATTTGATATGCCGATGATTATCATTTCCCTGTGCTAATCATGTTTTCATTCATGTTTACCTGTAAAATTGCTCGAGCTGTAAGATTTAGAGCTTTAATTGAATGTATCAAATGAACTGTGATTATATATTATAAGTAGTATAAAATTTCATTATTCTGAATTACACGTTAATTTTATTTTGGTGTTGATCACTTGCATTCTAGAGTATGCCGGGGAAATGGAAGTAAGAATTGATCATTGCGGATATAGTCCCACAGACCAAAATCCCATATATCTTTATTTCGATATTCAGTGGCGGATCTAATGGGGTAGCCTAACGGACGGACACGACCCCCCCCCCCATTTCTAAGTGCCCTTTAAAAAGTAGGTAAAAAAAAAGAGCAAGTTTTTTTTCGCAAGAAAATGCATGAAAAACAAATTTTCACGTACAAAAACTGGCTAGTGCGGGCTGGTGCAGTATGGCCATGCAGTATATATGACATTAACAAGCTATATAAATCGTTAGTTCGTCCACATTTGGAATATGCTGTTTCCGTATGGTTACCGAATCTCATTAAAGACATTGACAGACTGGAAAAAGTACAACGGCAAGCCACAAAACTGATTCCAAATATAAAAAATAAATCATACGAAAATCGACTAAAACACATGAATCTGTCTTCCCTAAAAAAAACGTAGACTCAGAGGTGATTTGATACAGGTCTTTAAGATTTTAAAGGGAATTGACAACATCAAAAGTGACCAAATTTTCACATTGAATGAGAATCAGACAAGAAACAATGGTCTCAAACTGTCCGGAAATAGATTCAATTTGGAAGTAGGTAGAAACAACTTTGCCAACCGTGTAGTTAATGAATGGAATAAACTTCCTGCACAGGTAGTGCAATGTAGTTCAGTTCGAAGCTTTAAGAATCATTTAGATAAATACCTAAGTAAGATGCTGTAATGATTATAATTTATCTTATATTATTTGTTTTTGTTTTGTATTTGTCTGTCTGATTTTCATTTATTATTAGTTATATATCAATTTATTATTTACTATTTACCTGTTTGTTTATTATTTAATTATACCTATGCATTTATTTATGTACTTTATTTGTTATTTACATTATTATAGTTTTTATTTATTGTTTTATTATTAATATGATTTTTTTTTCGCATCCGACCTAGATATGGTTCAAAAGGTCTCCTGTCGGCATGCTCCACCTTTGTAATCCTTTGTAAAATAAATTAAAGGACACTGATTAATACTTTTAAACAAACTGACTCATTTGATCAAGTGAATTGAAATTAAGCTACGTTTCTATTGACATACTGTATAATTGGATTAATCTTAAATCTATTGTCTTACTAGATCAAAGGGACAGCAAACTGATTAGTTAGCTTAATTAATCTTAAATGTATTTTCTTACTGCTGTCTTACTAGATAAAAATATAGATCACTTGCCTATTAATTCATTGGTGTATCATATATTCATCAAATATATCAAAATGCATGTATATCCAAAACATATCGTAAAAAGTAAATACAAAATAAATATCATATGTGGGATTTTGTCTGACACCATGTTGGACTTTGGATTGTCTTATTTTCTAAGAACAGTACTCAAACAACTCCTCAATTAACTTCATATCCTACTTATTTTCGAAGTAAAATATAAATATATAATATAACTATTTCATAAATATATAGATATGTAAACATATATAAATACATACCATTAAACACATTTAGAAGAATTAGGAGACTTTTATATATTGAAAATGAAGCAGGAGACATTTTGGGCGTACGTACATCGATCCGGGCATATGTTGATAAAGCTTAGTTTGCTCAAGCTGGCGCTTTATTCATCAGGAATTAAGTCGAACAAGAGAGATTTAAAGGATTATTGACTTTTGAATGGCAGAAATTGACAAAGAAATAAAGAAATTAAATAAGTTGTATTTCACGACAGAGAACAAAGAAACAAAGAAGAATAACATCAATGTATGCAGTCAGAACATATTGTTATTAGCATACAAAAAACATTAAGATTTTCTGCGTGACATTATTCATAGGAATTATAAACCTAGTAGTGAGGAGGACACATTGAAATTATTATTTACCGCAGAAGCCCAAGAATAATTCGTCCAAAGTATAATTTTTAATTGACGTTTTGACTAAATCATCCTATTCTGAAGATAACCCCTTGTAATCGAAACGTTAATTAAAAATAAAAGACTTTGGACGACTTGTTATTGCCCACCCTCCTAAAGCAAGATCTGCAGTCAGATGAGGTTATATTAGAAAGAAGACTGATAAGCAATTTAATCATAAATAATTGGTACGTCTTCCCCTCGTGTTGTAACAGCTGGGTCGCAAAACAAAGACGGCATCGTCGAATCTGTTTTCGTTACCCCCCGTCCACCACCAGACACTTGCATGCCTCATCATCACACACATATCGTATTTCTGAATGTCATGATAAAGCATAGTATATTGCTGATAGGCAGTAGGCCTCGAATCACCTGTCTCGCCTTGACAACAGTGGGATCTTCTCAACAGGAGCAGATGCACAGTGCAGTATGCGCAGATTGTATTCAGCGGATTTGGAAGGTGTTGATTAAAGGCGGGTGAGGACTGGCGTGGAATGTATGAGATCGCGGGAGAGGAAGGCAGGGTACATTCGTCCTTGCTACAGTTATTGCAAATTCTTTGCATAGTTCTTCACTTCTGTTACAATTTCATAGAGGGGTAAACAATCTTGGAAAATAAGTGATAGTGGAAAGAAAGGGGAGACAAGTACGACGGAGAGCAGCGAACATATCCTTGACACTGGGGCCAAAAGGATAGACATCAGGTCAATTGTAAACATTGAGCAAACATGAACACTGCTACGTAGTTCGTTGGTAATTACAACTGTCATTTCCAAATTCATTCATTGCCGTGACGATGTTAATGACTATTTCAACGAGTCTTGCATATTGTGAAAGGAGCTTTTCTAATTTCAAACGCATCGAGGATTGTCGACATTCTGTGAGTCATCTACGAGTAATTGTTCAGTGTCACAAGCACTAGACTGATAATGTTAATTTAATATTTGCTTCCGTCAAAGTTAGGAAAAACTAAGAATATATTTATGAAACGTTGGCTTATGTCAAAGCTACGAAAAAGAAAAATTGCAAGTTGGTGATAAACACTGGTTTATGTAAAAAAAAAAAAAAAAAAAAATCAACCATGGCACACAATACCTTTCAAGACGTCGTTTTCCCATTTTTTGAGTGATGATTCCTCTAAAGTTATTAGTTGGATGTAACAGAAGAAGCTTTTTAAAGAGCGAAGTTATGCTACTTGGATGAACTGGACAAAATATTCCAGATCGAAGGACGGGTGTCTCTGGAAATACCAACAAAAAGACTGTTGTAAATACAAATCGATTAAGTCTGTTAGAATAAGATATTTTTTCACCCGTTCTGATATTGTACTTCAAAAGTGGATTCATGTTATGTATCTTTGGTGTGAGCATATTGGAGAAACAGCAGCAAGCCGCCAGGTGAATATTTCTGAGAAAACGATTTTACAGTTTTTCAGAGAGTTCTGTTTATATATATATATATATATATATATATATATATATATATATATATATATATATATATATATATATATATATATGTGTGTGTGTGTGTGTATGTATGTATGTATATATAGCAAATTCCGTTAAACTTGTTGCATCTGGGGTTACAGTAGAAGTCGACGAATCTTGCCATACCAAAACATCATCGTGGACGTGGACCACGTTCTCCCACTTGGGTTTTTGATATCATCGATGCCAGTACAACCTTAAGTTGGCTACATGGAAATTGCTGAGAGAAGGGATGCTGCCACCCTTCCCTACAATACTCAAAGTTGTTCGACAAGGATCTGTCATTCAGTGATGAATGGAGAGCATGCAAGAATATCAAGGTTTTGGATACACGCACAGAACTGTGAATCACTCGGTCAACTTTGTTAATGCTAACACAGGCATGCACACACAAACGATCGAATCTTATTGGAACAATCACAAAAGTTACATCATGATCATGCGTGGTTGCAAAATAAATAAATAAACAAACAAATAAACAAATGAATAAAAAAAACCCGGATGAATAAGTAAAATAAATAAATAGATAAATAATAATTCTTTCCTTCAAGAATTCATGTGGCATGATCGTTTTTCTGATAATGCTTTAGAAATATTATGCGAATACGTTGCTGTTCAAAATCAAGACCCATTATAAAATACCTTTTTAATATATGTTAATCTCTTAATGAACTCATGTGATAAAATGTACATTTTACTATTTTCTTTATGTTACATCCTTATCCATTGACTGTGATCTGAGGTGACGATTCTTCAGGTGGGCGTTCTGGGGTGACACTTCTTCAGGTGATCCGAAAATATTCATCTCACTTCTCATCTAAGGGGGTTTTACACAATCAAACGTGTTGGCCAACTCGCTCATCAAACCTCCAACACAACATGTTTGAAGGGTTGTTACACGTTCAGACCAGACAGACAGACAACCTCAGTCGGTACCAAGAGGAGAAGGGGGCAACATGTCCCTTACCCCATTAAACTCCGATGACAAGAATCTTGTCATTTGGTCAAATAAAACAAAAAATCATAAAACACCAAAATGTTTGATCAAACACCAGAAAAAATATGACGTCAGTCCTCGCTTCACGCGAGGACTGACGTCATATTTTTTCTGGTGTTTGATCAAACATTTTGGTGTTTTATGATTTTTTGTTTTATTTTACCAAATGACAAGATTCTTGTCATCGGAGTTTAATGGGTTAAGACGAGGTGATGGCAATTGGGGTAGTGATTGCTTTCAACGAAAAGAAAATGAAGCGTTCAAAGTGGACAAAGGACTGGTTACTGAAAAGGGACCACATTTCTCATACCAACTTAATGAAGGAGCTGAGATTACACCCAGATGATTGGCGCAATTATATGCGCATGGACAAATCAACATATTTAGAACTTCTGAATTTGGTCACTCATTACCTGTAAAGACACCGTTATGAGAGGAGCAACATTGCGTTTTTTAGCAACAGACAGGTCTCTGGAAGACTTGAGATTTTAGCTCTCATCGCAACAACACCTTATCTAGGATTATACCAAAAACCTGTCATGCCTTCTAAAAGAACTACGAAGACAGTTTATTTTTTTTTTCATCACGTCATCCCGCGTGAACTGAGCGTCAAATTCTTTTAGCTTATCATGCAATTTATCTATACCTTTATTTCTTAAATTCCTATTAGAGTAATCTTTCGATTTCACCTCCCGCAATACTATATGCTTCCCATATATGTCAATGAAATCCACCATAATTTCCCTTTCCTTGTCCTTAACGGCACACGTGTCATTCATTTTGGAAATAATCGGCAAGTCTGTCACTGAAAGAGCTGCTACAGATGTTACCTCCGCGAGATTTGAGTATGTATGACGGTTGGAGACTGATGCGTGTTCAGACGTTCATGCATGAACATGAACGAGCAAGCTCCGCCCACAAAAGTCAGGCCAGATGAGACATCCATCCAACATGTTGGTCCAACATGTTTACCACTTTTCGCATGTTCAAACATAGTGTTGTCAAACGTGTTGGCCAGCATGTTTAACCGTGTAAAACCTCTTAATGTACCCTGGTGCGGGTCAAGTATTTTTCTTGTTGCGCGTTATTTCTGCCATTTATTTCATATTATTTCTGCCATTTATTTTATATTATCACTGCCATTTATCCTACATTATTTGTTTACTGCCACTTATTTATTTGTTTGTTTATCATTATTTGCTTGATTTTCATTTATTATTGGTCATCTGTCAATTTATTATTTACTATTACCTGTTTGTTTATTATTTAGGTATACTTATGCATTTATCTATTTCATTTATCATTGTTTTATATTATAATTTTTGTTTATCTATTTATTTATTTATCATTATTATAATTTTTCCGCATCCAACCTAGTTATGGATCAAAAGGTCTCCTGTCGGCATGCTCAGTAGTGCTGGGCAAATACCGCTAATTTCAATACCGGAATTACCGGTGAACAACAATAGCGTTACCGAAATTACCGGCAGTTTACCGGTAAAAGACTCGTGAGGTAGTAGTGACGTCCCAAGTTCGAGTCGAGTTCGAAAAATCAATGTTTTTGTCTTTTAATAAGCTGTATCTCTGGTTCTATTTTACATATTATTTTTATTGTTATGTCATTGTAAAGGGAAAAAGTCATACTTTAATTGGTACTACTATGGTATGTTATCTACCTCGCGAGTGAGTGAATGGAGGGTCTGAGGGTGGGTGTGGTGTATAAATTTTCGTCCGCGTCTGTCTGCATGCATGGGTTCATGTTTGGAAGGTGTATGTGGGAGTGGGAGTTTTGTTAACACACACACACACACATACACGTATAATGAGCTTTGACTAATTTGTAATAAATGTTTTCCTAAAAACTAACCTAACCTAACCTGACTAATTTGTAATAAATGTTTTCATAAACTGTTTTTTATGCTTCCTTGTTTTAATACTTAATTCATACAAATTAGCCCAGCACATGATCCAAAGACCAAGGTGAATACTCAAGGATATATTAGATTTCATTGTCAGCATGTTTTTTTATATATTTCCTCAATTATTTTTTCATACAAATTAGTTCATATTCTTATTTAGAAACAGAAAATATTGGCATTTTCATCACTTAAGCATATATATATATGTATATATATATATATAATATGCATATAATATATATATATTATATATATATATATATATATATATATATATATATATATGTGTGTGTGTGTGTGTGTGTGTGTGTGTGTGTGTGTCTTCGTTTGGCGACGCGCAATTTTTCGATGAGATTTTCACAATTAATATAGTTCCGTATGCTGATCACAGAAGTAACATTAATTCTATTGAGAAATTAACAAAAGTGCCGAAAAAACGGTTTTAATGGTAAAAAATTACCGAGACCTTAGCGGTACATACTTGCTTAAGGAAGTTTAACCGGTAAAATTAGCGGGACACTGGGCCCGTCAGTACCGTCACTCAGTACCACCAAGCCGAGACGTGCTTACCGCTCTCCGAGTGTTATGGTATAGCTTATCGAGTTATCGGTTAACGGAGATTTAACGGTAGGAGAATTTTTGCCGGTAAGCTACCGTCAAGGTTGTTACCGATAAAACCCGTAACTTTACCGGTAGCTGCCCACCACTAATGCTCAGCCTTTGTGACTTACCGGGTCCAACAGTCGAAACGAGATAGCGGAATTCAGGAAGGGAGGCAGTTCAAGTTCAATTTCGAGGTGTTTTGCTTTCATAGTGACACTTCTCTATTTGCGATATCTTATTTACTTCCCTAACCGTCTATAACGCGCTTCGTGTTTGTTTTAATTACTTTGTTTACATTGTCTATACTCTATACTATTTTTTTCGTCCGTCCCCTTCATAATTTTTCTCCCTTTTTCCATAGTTTGTGTAGTCTTTCCTTTTTATCATCTATGTTTACCTTTTCGAATATAGTGTTTCTTGCCGTGAGTGGATTTCGAAGCTGCGCCACTGGCCACTCGAAGTTACACCGGGGATAGTGCGTGAGGGTGAGAAAGGGAGAAGGTATTCTTTGGAATAATATTCTGGTTACAAATCATATGAGAGTGGTGCAAACAGAATGGTCGCCTAGTGATATGATTTAGGCAGCAGTACAGCTCAGCAGCTGCATGCACGTCTGAGCAACCTTGAAATGTAAATACTGAAAATCAAAGGAGTCAAAAATTTACCGGAATATGTTTTTAGTACTTACCAAAGTCAATAATAGCTAAATAAATTACACAAAAGGACTTTCGTTTTTTTTTTTATTTATTGTAATTTGAATTTACTGACTCTACAAAACGTCTGCTTCGGTCATTCTTGTAAAACCTACCGTGGCGCCATTTACTCCGCAGTGATGGCATAAGTTGTATCTATTCTTCATGCTCTGTCATTGTGTTTGATGACTGGTAGTCGTGTCGAGTACCGCAGGCTATTGAATATCAAATTTAGGATTTATAAAGTGAAGAAAGGACAAATTAGAAAAATACACGATTGGAAGAAATGAATAGAAGAGAAATGAAGAGGAATAATAACATATAAAACTCAGAAAGACAGAAGAAAGGTTATGATAACTGCCCAGCAACAAAAATATAATTCACGTACAAAACATACACGGAGAGCCAAATGATGGGACTAGATTCTCTAGCGATATTACCAAATATTACTGGAATTTTTTATTAAGCTTATGTAATAGATAAGCTTGGAAAATAAAACTAGGAGAAATAATAAGTGAACAACAAATAAATTACTCGTACATAGAATAAGTATAGTAAAAGGGAAAATAAGACAAAATATAAGACGTGTCATATAGGAATAAACAAGAAAAATGTCATTTTGTTGGATGGTAGCGTGGCAAATGAAACGTTTGGTTTATTTTTTTTTCTATATATTTCCAACATAATTTTTTTCAAACACTTTGTAGTGATCATATATGTGCTCTTACAAAACATCCTCTCTCTGACTGACTGACTGTTTCTCTCTATTTCTGTTGGACTATGTACCTAGAAAAGACCACCCGCTGGCGCGGGATCGGTAGTTGTTGGAGGGGAAGAGATGTATGAAAATGAAAAGATAGTTGTGTATGAAAGAGGGCTATTGCCACCTGGCGATTCTTAGGGATATTTATTGCGTGGTGTCGTGGCTCAGGAGGGATGGGCAGGAGACTTGGAGCTGGAGGCTGAAATCATTATATGTAACAAAGGATTACAAAGGCGGAGCATGCCGACAGGAGACCTTTTGATCCATATCTAGGTCGGATGCGAAAAAAATCATATTAATAATAAAATAATAAATAAAAAAATATGATAATGTAAATAACAAATAAAATACATAAATAAATGCATAGGTATAGTTAAATAATAAACAAACAGGTAAATAGTAAATAATAATAAATTGACATATAACTAATAATAAATGAAAATCAGACAGACAAATGATAACAAAACAAAAACAAATAATATAAGATAAAATATAATCATTACAGCATAATTGTGAGGTTGCTTTAGGGATTACAAAGATTACAAAGGCGGAGCATGCCGACAGGAGACCTTTTGCTCCATATCTAGGTCGGATGCGAAAAAAATCATAATAATAATAAATTAATAAATAAAAAACTATAATAATGTAAATAACAAATAAAATACATAAATAAATGGATAGGTATATTTAAGTAATAAACAAACAAGTAAATAGTAAATAATAATAAATGAACATATAATTAATAATAAATGAAAATCAAACAGACAAATGATGACAAGACAAAAACAAATAATATAGAATAAATTATAATCATTACAGCACCTTGCTTAGGTGTTTATCTAAATGATTCTTAAAGCTTCGAACTGAACTACATTGCATTACCTGTGCAGGAAGTTTATTCCATTCATCAACTACACGGTTGGCAAAGTTGTTTCTACCTACTTCCAAATTGAATCTATTTCCGGACAGTTTGAGACCATTGTTTCTTGTCTGATTCTCATTTAATGTGAAAATTTGGTCACTTTTGATGTTGTCAATTCCCTTTAGAATCTTAGTTAAAGACCTGTATCAAGTCACCTCTGAGTCTATGTTTTTTTTTTTTTTTTTTTTTTTTAGGGAAAACAGATTCATATGTTTTAGTCGATTGTCGTATGATTTATTTTTGATATTTGGAATCAGTTTATGGCTCGCCGTTGTACTTTTTTTCCAGTCTGTCAATGTCTTTAATGATATTCGGTGACCATACGGAAACAGCATATTCCAAATGTGGACGAACTAACTATTTATATAGCTTGTTAATGAGTGATGGACTTTTGAAATCAAGAAATGGCGCAATGAGTCCTAGAATCTTATTTGCTTTCTCAGAGGCTGATATTTATTCAACAATAGCGTCAGCCAACAAAATTAGAAAGGGAGTAGGAGGCTTAGTCGTAAGGAAAAAAAAAAAAAAAAAAAAAAAAAAAAAAAAAAAAAAAAAAATATATAATATAATATATCTTATATATATACTATATATATAATATATATATATATATATATATATATATATATATATATATGGAAAGACTTTTAGTGGTAGGTAAACTGAAATGAGAAGATGCAGTAGGAGAGAAAGTTAGAAATACAATTAATTTCAGAAGAAGAAAAAGCTTATGTGGATGCTTGTGCATGTAGTGTTTTTTTTTGCGATATGCACATAGAGGGTTGTTGTCTCAATGGGGGTGTACATTCAACGGGATATACAAGGGGCGAAACATATTCTGGTTCCGGCCGATGAAACAGACTTCCTGAAGTAACGGAGCCATTTTGCCTGCGAGAGGAGAACAGGTAATATTTCATATATTCGGTTGAAATGTGAATATATATTAAAATGTATATAAACATGTATAGAGATAAATAAAAATAAAAGTATAACCAGCGAGGACTGAACTCAGCCAGCCATAACACGTCTACTGAGAATCTGCTACCTTTCCTCACGCTTGCCGGTGGATACAGACGGACTCATGTCCGTGGTAATTAGTCAGAGAGAACCCAGCACATCGCGGCACGTCTGGTCACTATCAAAGCTGGTAAAAGGACACGTTTTAAACATACGCGGTGTGTCTCACTGAGATTAGGAGCCCATGCAGGACTCGCATAATTCATCACTGAGCATTGTTTGTATATTGTTATATTAGTTTCTTTGTTTTGTCCAAATGTTGTTCCAGTGATTGACTTAAGTGCGTTAAGTCTAGGTGTGCATTTGTTTTTTATGTTTGTGATGTGTTGTTTGAAAGACATGGATGTATCGTATGTTACACCAAGAATTTTCGGTGTGTTTGTGTGTGCTCTAGGTGTGATGTGTCATATCAGGTCTTTCCAGGTGTCTCATGTGAAGTTTGTGTTTGTGTTGGTTGAGTGGATGGATATTGGAATCTCGGTGTAGGGACTCAGCGGTTGCTCGTAGTTGTTAGTGGGACATATCAGCTGGCTCAATCCCGAGGACTGGCACAGAATTGGTCTGACTAGGGCTAGGTACAATCGACGTTTGGTGGACAGTGTTGCGGTTTTGAAGCCTTTAAGGTTTTCCAGCACAGCCTCAGCCCTCGTTCCATGTCTTCGGAAGTGTGGGATCCAGGGAAGGCCACTATCCAGTGTGCTACCCAGCACACAGGCATGGTCTTTCGCTGGGACGTTTGTGTTGTTTATTTTAACAGGAGTGTTCGTGATCATTTTGTTGATGTTCTTGTAGCGGAAGTGTACAGCTTTGCATTTCGACGCGCTGTTTTGCATTATGTGTAACGCTCCCTGCAGCGTTTTGTGTCTGCTAATGTGATTAGTGTCGTCCGCATACGAAACAGTAAGACCTCGTTGCGTAGGTAAGCCGCCTCTGGCAGGTCATTCATAAATAGATTGTACAGAGTGGAGGTAAGGACTGACCCTTGCGGTACTCCAGCCATCAGCACAAAAGTTCGGGATAGACAGCCCCGCCACTTTATTCTTATTGTTCTGTCGTCCAGGTAGTTGCATTGTCACCAATGTCTTTATCATAATATGAACTGTGATATTTCATTTCAGATTAGCTTTTATGACCTTTGATGTACCTAAAACTTAATTCTATTCTAACTTCTGATTTTGGCATTCTGAATTCTGTGTCTTCCGTATTTGTTTTTCATCATGGCTTATCCACTACCCACGCACATTCTTTATCTCTGGGACTCATATTTCTGAGTGCGTGGCTAATCTATTTTTCCTACACTAACATACAATGCAACAATACTTTGCTGGAACGGAGTGGTATATTCTTAGCGATACATGTAGTGGAGCTTTCTTTTTATAAAACGTGTAATCTTTACTAATCTATTTAAAATGATGCATCTAACTTGTGTAAAGAATAATTAGTTTTATATTGTAGTAACGAATATCCACCATTAATCTTTTTACTGTCACACTTGGGCCGAGATGAAGAAAATATCTGCATTACATTGTAGAAATTATTGTTTACATTTTTTTCTATGGCATCCAGGAGGTGTAGTGTGAACGTACAGTATTTTGTGTAGGAGCACACTGTAAAAACATTGAATGTGTCATGCATACCCTTGCTTCTTTGAGTGCTCAAAGACAGCATTGCAGAACCAACACGCACACAGCCAAGCACCAATGATGCACTAAAATGAAAACTTCTTTAGAGAGGTATTTCGGTCCAAACTGATAACCCATAACTACGCCTGTTGTCAGAGACATTTAGGGAGTCGAGCCTGTTCCATAAAAACGAAAAAAAAAAAAAAAAAAAAAAAAAAAAAAAATAAACATCTCAGTATCATTGAAAGAATAGACTGTTTCGCTACAGGTCGACATTGTTGTTGTTGTTGTTGTTGTCGTTCCCTAGTCTGTCTGTCCGAGCAGTCCCGTCTCCCCAAGGAAGGCCACAGCCGAAACTGGGTTTTCCCACAAATCCTTTATAGAGTGTATGTTGTGTTGTTTGCGTGCATGATTCTGTATAATGCAGTCTTCCATTATGTGTTGTATGGTATGGGGTGAAGTGTTACATCCTGGGCAGCTGTTCACAACACGGTCGTCCAGCCTCTTCTGGTAGCTTAGAAGTGCTGGGTGGTGACCGCACCGCAGTCTGGCCAAGTGGACTCTGTCCTTTCGTGGGAGAGAGGATTCAGAAGGGTGGATATCAGGGGGTCTGGCATGCAGCAGTGTTGTCTTTCAGTGTGTTAATGGAGCGGTGAGGTGATATGATTATGAATATGTTTCCGGAGGCTGGTATTTGGTGGTTGTGGAGGAAGAGAAGAGAGTATCTGTGCGTAATAAAGGTCTTTGGGTGTTGTTTTAATGTTTCTTGGTGTGTGTGGGCGTTCTATGTAGTGTAGCGGGTGTGATGTGTTTGTGGTGGTGGCTGCAGCAAGTGTTTGTGTGCCTTTCATGTCGAGGTGGTCCTTGACTTTGAGGACTTTTGTTTCATGGTGTAAATGGTCTGTAGGTGTTATATTTGTGCAGCCTGTAATTGTTTTTAGGGCTTTGTTTTGTATGATTTGAAGGGTGTTGTGGTGTGTCTCACTGAGATTAGGAGCCCATGCAGGACTCGCATAATTCATCACTGAGCATATGAATTGTTATATTGTTATCTTGTTATATTAGTTTCTTTGTTTTGTCCAAATGTTGTTCCAGTGATTGACTTAAGTGCGTTAAGTCTAGGTGTGCATTTGTTTTTTATGTTTGTGATTTGTTGTTTGAAAGACATGGATGTATCGTATGTTACACCAAGAATTTTCGGTGTGTTTGTGTGTGGTATTAGAGTGTTGTTGGTGTAGAGATGAGGTATGTATTTGTGTTCTTTTGTCCAGTTGGTGAGAAGTGTTGCTGTAGATTTGGTTGGAGCTATTTTGAGTCTGTTTGTGATGAACCATGTGTTGAGTGTGTCAAGGTATGGCTGGATTATTTCTGCAGCTTTGTCTGTGTTACGATGTGTGCATGTGATTGTTATGTCGTCTGCGTAGGAGGAGATTTGTATTTCTGAGGTGTCTGGTGTGGGTAAGTCATGCATGTATAGATTAAATAATGTGGGGGATAGAACTGAGCCCTGTGGTACTCCGTTCTTAATGTTTCTGATGTGCGATGATTGGCATATGACACGTGAGCATTCCTGCCTGCCAGATAATTGGCCAGCCATCTTTTGGTGTTATTGTGCATGTCTGTGTTATATATTTTATTTGTTAGGTTGTGGCGGGGGATAGCATCAAAAGCTTTACTAATGTCCAATGTTATAAGAAGTGTTCTGTGGTGGGGCCTATCTGAATTGATGCCATCTAAAATTCTTTAATTGTGTGAGGTTTGTCAGAAGAGTGTGGAGTGTAGTGGCCTAAAACCGTGTTGCGAGTCAGCAAGGGGAATATATGGTGTGACAAGTTTAAGTATTAGGTCGACATTGTTAATTGGGATGGCTTGTGTTGGTACACAAACCATGACGTCATCAGAACTAATTTCAAGAGATGGTGCTGTATACTGTTTTAGAATGGAAATTAACATACGACAAATATTTCATGAAAAAGTCCCTAAAAACAAAATTTGAGATAAGATATTTGTTTTAAACATGGTTTTCGTGAAAATAAATAACATTACGAAAGACAAAATGTAAAGTTGTACCTGGACATGTTGGTTACTCTTAAAACATAGTTTGCCCTTCTTTCAACTGGTTGTGGGACCATCCTGAGCAAGGTCGCCCCATCTGCGGCCACAGCAATGAAACAGTACAAACAACAGATGAAGGGAGGGGGAAGAACAGCCTTCCCAGACACCATCAACCCTCCTCCTGTTTCTTTATCGCTCCGCCCTGTAGCACCCACTCCCGCCAACGACAAGGCGACGAGAATCCCTTTCCCCACTACCCTCGCTCACCCTGGACCCTTTTGTTTTGATGATATAAACACTACTCAGGCAGTGGGAAGGAGCCAGGGGTGACCTTTCATCTACGAAGAACTAAGATGAGAGGAAACAAGAGTGATGGATAGGAGTGGAATAGGTGGGAGTAGGTGCGTGCTTTGACTTTAGATAGACCCAACATACAAACGAGTTTCGTTCCAAACGGTCGCTCGCAACTCGAATTGTTTGCAAGTTGTTTTCCAACGTCATTTTAAAGGTACTGCACTGCATATACTTGCGTAATCATGATATAAAGTCAATAATTTTTTATCCTAAAACACAGTACTAATGATACATAAAACCTAAATAAATTTTAACGATAATGATACAAGCAGAGAAGGCTTGAGTTGATGGGTCTTTGAATATTCGTAACATGAAGGTTCGGAATCAGCTTGGTGTCAGTACTCACCCTTACTCAAACTGAAAGATTCAGCTAAGTAGATTTGGGGTCTTGATCATGGAACTTTCCTCCAGAGCACAGTAAGCCAAAACGAGTTCCTCTCAAGCCTTGTTGTCAAACCCTTAATCCTAACCTAACCTAGCGGAACCTTCAACACCAGCGTGGAAGTAGTGTATGTTTGTGTGTATTTACCTATTTATTAGTTGTATTTACCTAGTTGTATTATACAGGAAGAGGAGCTATGCTCGTGATGTCTCGTCTTTATATCTCATTTTATCTAAACTATTTTTAAATTCATGTATTGTTTTTGCACACACTACTTTCTCATCTAACTTGTTCCAAATGTCTATTACTCTGTGAGGAAAGCTATTCTTTTTCAGATCTCTTCTATAGCTGTCTTTCTTGATTTTCTTTCCGTGTCCTCTTGTATTTCTTTCATCCCATTTGTGTGTGTGTGTGTGTGTGTGTGTGTGTGTGTGTGTGTGTGTGTGTGCAAGTGAATGTGTGTGTGTGTGCGAATTATAAGAGAGTTTGCAATATATATTCATATGTTTAAAGAAACACAATCTTACTTTTATTTCTAACATTTTCAATATTCTTATTTAATTAAGGTAAATTTTGTGTTCATGTGTATGTACATTTATCATATGCATGTATGTATGCATGTATTTAACTATGTGTTTATGTATGTATATATATATATATATATATATATATATATATATATATATGCATATGTGTATGTATGAACGCACACACATACATACGTGTGTGCGTATGTATGTATGAACGCACGTATATATGCATGCATGTATGTATGTATATATGTATGTATGCATGTATGTATGTATGTATGTATGTATGTATGTGTATGCATGTACATATAAACGTATGTATGTATGTATGTATTATTTTGATCCGTTATAAAAGGGCCAAATGGCTACGTTCATCATGGCGACGGCATTCCAATAATGATACAGACACTTTCACACATACATAAACATGTTTTAAAATAAATACTTATGATTTACCAATAGCTTTGAGTGATATATATTCTTTATTATATTACTATAAGTAATATTCAAGTCAATGATATTACACAAGCTCATCATCTTGATGTTCATTCACGATGTGGTTGTGTGTATGTGAGATTCTCCCTACATGCACAGAATGGAGAGGATTTTCGACTCAGAGTGAACTGACATGGTTTTTCTTAAAGTTTAGATATTGGTTGGTTGATTATTCTCACTCTTTCAGTACGGGAAGGGAATAGGATCATTTCATGCTAACCATTTAATTTTGAAGACTACCTTTCGACCCCCTAGTAATTTACTGACCCCTTTCGACCCCCTAGCAATCTACTGACCCCCTTTCGACCCCTTGAATGGTCTCGTCGACCCCCTAGCAATCTACTGCCCCCCTTTCGACCCCTTGGTTGGTCTCATCGACCCCTGGGGGTCGATATCGACCACTTTGGGAACCCCTGGTTTAGACAGACGACAGTGTGGGTGGAGGAAGAAGAAGCGAAGATGGGCCGGAACTCCTTTATTTCTTATACGTTTCGACCGACTCGGTCTTCTTCAGTAAGCTATCTAGAAACAACTCGAACCTTACAATTATACAATCGAAGACGGGGACAGGTCATCCCGCTGGCTGTCTGGGGATTCCCATTCCCGTACCATGTATATGTTTCCCAATTGCTTTTATTATTAATTTACTTGCTGCCTTCGATAAACATACGAAACCTTCCCTGTCATTCCCTGTCATATACATGATACGGGAATGGGAATCCCCAGACAGCCAGCGTCTTCGAGTGTATAATTGTAAGGTTCTCATCTGCCTGTCATGTTGGCCTATCACTTTAACATATTTTAGTAGAATGCCCCTTTTATGAAAATCAACATAGGACTAATTCGTTGTCAGTTAAGCCCTTCATAGAAATTTTAAACGATCATATTGTGGTGGAACAGATTATTAAGTTCTTAAAATAAGTATTTAATTTTAACTATACTAGTTTTAATCTTTATTCATAATCTTGCAAATTATCTATATAGTAGGAAGACATTTAAGGTCAAATACATCTACTGTACATGAGTGTGTGTGTATATACATATATATATAATATATACCTATACACACACACACACACACACACACACACACACACACACACACACACACACACACACACACACACACACACACACACACACACACACATATATATATATATATATATATATATATATATATATATATATATATGCGCGCGCGTATGTGTATGTATAGGTTAATACAGTAGTTGTCGATAAGAAGACTTCCTTCATTCAAATCTGATAAATATGCGCCGAATGCCCTTATGGATCCGTCGCTTGACTAAAGGACATTAATTTTATATAAATCAATCAGCCTTTGCTATGAGTATATCTTTTGCTAAACGAATATACCCTTCGGTATACGAGTATATCCTTCGCTATACAAGTATATGCTTCGCTATGCGAGACTGTACGACTACACCCTTTGCTATACGAGTATATGTTTTGCTATATCCTTCGCTAACCAGATATATTATTCGATGTACGAGTATATCCTTTGTTAAGCAAATATATCCTTGGCTATACGAGTATGTCCTTTGCTATATAAGTATATCCTTCGCTAGACGAGTATATCCGTTGCCGCCTCCTTTGCCTTAGGTCCCTGGACTGTTGGGCCAAGTAACAGTTTCTGTTGGGAATCGGAGAGGAGTGCGGGATTCGAACCCATAACTAAGCGAATGCGAGGCCATCAGATCACAAGAAAGAGAGAGAGAGAGAGAGAGAGAGAGAGAGAGAGAGAGAGAGAGAGAGAGAGAGAGAGAGAGCCCAGGAGGACCAAGTGACTAGAAATCTACGAAATCCTCTTGACTCTTAGAGAAGATAGACCTTGAGCCTCCAAACTTGAGTCTTTGTAGGAATCGACTACTTCAAGATGATCTTCCAGGAGCTGAAGAACTGCAGAGGTTTGAGCCCTGCCGCCGGCGAGTTCGACTGGGGGCGTGATTGGTTAAAACCCATTAAACTCCGTGATTGATTCGGTTTAACCATCAGGAGGCTACCGAGGACCCGGCAACGTGGACCTTAAAACCCAATAAACTCCGATGACAAGATTCTTGTCATTTGGTCAAATAAAACAAAAAATCATAAAACACCAAAATGTTTGATCAAACAACAGAAAAATATGACGTCAGTCCTCCTCGCTTCGCTCGCGAGCGAAGCGAGGACTGACGTCATATTTTTCTGGTGTTTGATCAAACATTTTGGTGTTTTATGATTTTTTGTTTTATTTGACCAAATGACAAGAATCTTGTCATCGGAGTTTATTGGGTTTTAAGGTCCACGTTGCCGGCTCCTCGGTAGCCTCCTGATAGTTAAACCGAATCAATCACTTGTGTTCTCCATATCATTTGGGTTATCACTCTCGAGATGATTTCCAAAACGCTTTAAGAAATATTGAGAGTATAAATATTAAATCCTGAATGTTGATTAGGACGTTCTCAGTTTTTGGCTGAGATGATGAAATTACAGGTTTTGATTCGGTTAAACGTCGCCAACCCCCTCAACCCCAATCCTCGGCCTATTTTGATTCTCGTGTTATCTTTTATCGGAAGGTCGTTCATTCCTTCAACCCGATTCATGGCATGCACACGCAGATAGTGAC
>NC_134788.1:5019817-5022317 GCF_046742065.1 Oratosquilla oratoria | reverse complement strand
TTATTTCCCTCCTGGGAGAGAGCCCAGAGCTCATATATGACCGATCTATGAGTAACTGTGACCACACACACACAATAATGAGCTCTGAGCTCACTGCCGTAGGGTGGTGTCTGGCTGTCTCGACAGAGACTGCAGCAGATCCGAGGTGAATACACACACACCAACTCCCCGCCCACGAGAGTTGGAGCAACAACCCGCAGCGCAGCGATATTGAAATTATTTCAGCCCTGGGCATGATTCGAACCCGGACACCGTAGTGGCAGCCGGGAACTCTACCAACTGCGCCACATGTTGTGTGTTAATACCAACAGCATTTGGTGTTCCCAGGCGGTGTGTGTGTGTGTGTGTGTGTGTGTGTGTGTGTGTGTGTGCGTGTGTGTGCGTGTTTGTGTTTACCTAATTGTGATAAAAAATCTTCGTGAACCCAATCTCTCTCCAGCTACAATTTTTTTTGAATTCGCTTATGGTCTAAACTTTGGTCTATTTGAGCTTCGAGGCTATTCCACCTTTTGTGGAAAACGTCTTAACATTCTTTAATCATGTGACCTCTGGTGGCATAGTTTCACATTCGCTTAGTTTTGGGTTCGAATCCCGCACTCCGATTCCCGCCAGTGACTGTTATCTGTCCCGACAGTCTTCAAAGAGCATTTGGTAAAGGTGACGGCTTCGGCCGCAACTATTTAGCGTCTCCTGGTATACCGTAGGCTCCTGACCACCACAAACACATGTAGTCTTATCAAATTCATACCTATGACGTCATGACGTTTTCCCAGTCCCGAACATTGAGAGAGAGGCATCACTGAAAGAACAAAGAGAAAGAGGCAACTTGATGGTAATGTTCGGGTCTGTGACGACATCTTGACAGGTTGTGAGAGAGGCAGAGGGGAAAACACAAAAATAGAGTTTATTCTTTAACTAGTTTCGCACTATGGTGCTTCAGCACCATAGTGCGAAATTAGTTAAAGAATAAACTCTATTTTTGTGTTTTCCCCTCTGCCTCTCTCACAACCTGTCAAGATGTCGTCACAGACCCGAACATTACTATCAAGTTGCCTCTCTCTCTTTGTTCTTTCAGTGATGACGGGCTTTCTGTTCCCGATCTCTTCTCTTAGGTTTTATCTGTAAGGCTGGGATTCAGTTTGGTCACTTTTTTGAATCCTTGATTTTTGCCTTTCAGTTTATGTGAATACCACACCACCGTTGCATATTCCAATTTAGGGCGTATCAAGCAATCTCTCTCTATTATTACTATAATTGAAATTTTCATTATAATTATTGTTACTATCCTTCTTATCAATATTATTATTTTCAATTTTTTGTGCCTTTTTTTCTGGTGGTTCCGGCTGGTTAAGACGACACTTCTCTTTGGCTTCATCCTCAGTAACCCTCGACCCTCAACCATCATCACTGTCAGCACCACCACCACCACCACCGCCACCGCCGCCGCCTCCACAACGTCTCTCTGGGCTTCCTGGGTGGAGTCGTGGTTATCAGTGTACGTTTCGATCTCGTGGTCTCGCTACGCCTTCCTCCTCCTCCTTATCCTCCCCATCCTCCACCCCCCCTCCTCCACTTTCGTTTCCGTTGACCCGACACTCTGATTGGGGTGCGGGACAGGAAAGGTGACTCCGAAAGTGTGACAACACTGGATCTTCCTCTCCGGTAAGTCGGCAGTAGACTTCAGAAAATGATAAGTGATGAACGAAAGTCGCCCGTTGTCTCGGCACAGTCACGTGATATTTTCACATATATTTACATCCTTGATGAACATCAGGGAATTTTGTTTAGCTGGGGGCTGTATGAACAATTCAGGTATGATTTTAGTTACTACAGTCTCGATGAACTAATTCCTTAAACAAAGCGACGCCTGTTAAATAATTTAGTCAAGATATTGGCGGACTCCATATTGAACGTCAAAGGTGATTGGTGAATTTAGCGTTGGTGCGTAAAAGCTTAGAATCTTTGGCAGATCGATTATCCCATTGTGAAGAGGCAAGTAACCAGTTGTGCTTTCTCTTGCCTTGCTATAGACCAGTGTTTCCCAACCTTTTATTGGCCATGTCACACCTAATCACCTGTAGAATCTTGATGTCCCCCCCCCCATGTGGTGATATATAATTCTTATTTAAAAAATCAACTCCGTTTCAGGTGAAGAAGCTTAAAACACCAGTACTTTGATTCAGTTTTTAAACTTTTATTTTCCTCTTAAAATTTAGAGATAAAGTTTGTTAAATCATAGGCATAAACAAAATTCAAAACAACATGGCATCCGTGGAAAAAATGAAATAAACAAAAGACAATTGATGTTCTGAGCAACAAATTGCTAAAAAAAAAAAAAAATAAATAAAAAAAAATAAGTGGTATTAAGATGATAAAAAGAGTTAAATTTAATGATAAAAGAGTATTCATAGGTAGTAAAAAGATAAAAAATACATTAGAATGTTGAA
The DNA here is from genome assembly GCF_046742065.1 of Oratosquilla oratoria. Classification (NCBI taxonomy): domain Eukaryota; kingdom Metazoa; phylum Arthropoda; class Malacostraca; order Stomatopoda; family Squillidae; genus Oratosquilla; species Oratosquilla oratoria. The sequence goes on along the minus strand of NC_134788.1, from coordinate 5,019,870 downwards.
ATATATGTGGATTGTCTTATGTTATCTTATATTGTAAGAAAAAAAAATAAAGT
>NC_134788.1:5014817-5017317 GCF_046742065.1 Oratosquilla oratoria | reverse complement strand
GCTGCTGGTAGTTTTCAGCTCTGTGGTTGCCCAGGAAGCCCTTGACAACTGCTATGAAACAGTTCCATGCTGTTCTCTCAATCCTACTGAGCTTATTGGAGAACTCAGTAGACTCAGGCACCTTCTTTATCTGAGGTCCAACAAGAATTCCACCTTTGATTTTGGCCGCAGATAACTTGGGGAAGAACTCAGGATGGTTCTTAAAAGCGGCTGATTCCTGGTTGGGAGCCTTCACGGATTGCTTCATCAACCTTAACCTAATGTGTAGTGGCGGCATGGACACAATCCTGAGATCACTCAGTGGCTCCCACATGACGTTCCGGGTCCCAACTACTACTTCTTAACATATATATGTATAAATTGAAATTAGCTATAAGGATGTATACACCTAGAAAATACAGACTTGTAGGCGTCATCCGCTTGGAGAAGGAAACTTGCTTCGTGAAGAAGTATCCTCAGAAGACAGGATAAGAAGGCGTTGATTGCCGTATGGCTTTCGTCTACACAGGGAGCAGCTGCAGATCAACAGCTACGAACATGATCCTGGGTCACGCATCTCTACAAACTACTATAAATGAATATCGTAGTATATATAATGTTTAAAGGAATTGGTCCTTCACAATACACGAAACATAAAGATAAGGAAGGACGGCAAGGGGTAACAATAATATTCAATGCGGCCAAAGAATGAAGCAAGTAATGGATACCGCGTGGGCCCGAAAGTCAGTACTTATCTAACAACATCCACGCGCCCATCGATCTAAACATATTGATAGCGCAGCAGGAATATGTTGAGGAGTCTCGGAGCGCGCTGATGATACAGCCTGGGCCGATGGAGGTAACAAGTAGCCAGAAGACAAGGCACAAGCTTCGAAGACGATAATGGCTGTGGTGATGTCCCGCAAATATGAAGCCATGTCACACTTTCCACTTCCACAAGAATGTTTTTGCAAGTTCGTAATGCTTTCCTGGCACTACCGTAAGTTTGGTAGGCTGAACCTAGCTGTGAAAAAGAAAGATAATAAAAAGATAAACAGACGCGCTCGAACATTCGGGATGGTAGAGTTCACTAGTGCACTATTCACAATAACTAAATAAGTTCATAACAAAATTAATCTTTTCCACTGCCACCATAATTGTTCTAGGAAAGGTTGGCAATAGATAAAAGATTCAGTTCATGAGTAATGTTTTTCCAACAACAAAATGCATACACAAAACAACGCCCTTGGGTCTTCGATCAACGCCAAAACAAGCCTGCCTACTCCGCGTGGGTTAGGTCCGACGCGTGTTTACAATTCCTTCTAGTGCAAAACTTCTAGGTGATTCAATAAATATATACACGTTCACTATAAACCCACCATCGGAGAAATGATAACGGAAAGTACAAGGAAACTGTATATTTCGAAATATACAGTTTCCTTGTACTTTCCGTTATCATTTCTCCGATAGTGGGTTTATAGTGAACTTTTACAAATGTGTTATAATATACCAATTTCCAAATGGTCAGGTCTAGATTCCATACTCGCTAGTAGATGACGTCACGTCTTTGTGTTGTTATCACTTCGGGCAATGCCGGTTTCCCTTACAATTACGGTAGCTAAAATTTGTGAAAAAGTTATAAAAAGTAGATGGATAAAACATCTGGAGGAGAACAATATCCTGAATCCGAAGCAATTCGGATTTAGACAGGGAAGATCATGTGTCACAAATTTTATCTGTTTTTACTCAAAGGGACGGATGGGCTGATTGTGCGTTCCTAGATCTACAAAAATCTTTTGATAAAGTCCCTCACAAGAAAGCTATTAAGAAAACTGGAAACTATAGGAGGGATACAAGGTAAACTATTGAAATGGATGGAGGACTTTTTGGATGGAAGAAAAATGAGATAAGAGTTCTACCTGGGAAGAGATGATTAGTGGAGTTCCATAAGGATCAGTATTGGCTCCAATAAGGTTTGCTATTTATGTGAATGACGTGGACGAAGGTGTGGAATGTTACACGTGCTTCTTTGCAGATGAAGCAAATACTGTTAAAGAAAGTGAGTACCACCGACTCTGGAATAAGGAAGAGAAAGAGGTGTCTTATTAACCATCTACAGAATTATGAGAGGTATGGAAACCCTTGCTAGAGATGACTTAATAAATTGGGATAAGAAAGACACAAGAGGACACGGAAAAAAAAAGTAAAAAAAAAAAAAGGACGATTATACTCGTAGAAGAGACCTGAACCCCCCCCCCCAGCTTTTCCCACAGAATGTTGGGTGTATGGAACATACTAGACGAAACAATAGTGTGTGCAAGAATTTAAGAGCAAATTAGAAATGGCAAGATACAGAGACGGGACTCAACGAGCGTAGCTCTTCCCGTAAGATACAACTAGGTAAATACAACTATGTAGGTAAATAGATACACAGACACACACACACACACACACACACACACACACACACACACACACACACACACACACACACACACACACACACACACACACACACACA
>NC_134788.1:4994817-5009817 GCF_046742065.1 Oratosquilla oratoria | reverse complement strand
TCGGAGTTTAATGGGTTTTAAGGAGAGAGAGAGGGGGAGGAGAGAGAAAGAGGGGAGAAGGAGAGAGAGAGAGAGAGAGAGAGAGAGAGAGTGTGGAGAGGGGAAGGGAGATGATAATCATGGGAATTTTCTTTCACGCCCCGATGTCACCTGTTGTCGAGTCAGAGTGCTTGTGAGAAAGCACGAAAACAACGCCCAAGGTCAGCCAGCATTGCTCGAAAGCCGCATCTCTCCTATCAGTGTCTAAGTACCAAAAGTTTATCACGGTTGTCTTTGCTGAGAGAACCTTGTTCCTGAATGCTGGGGGTCCTTTTTATCCATCTCTAGCTGAACCTTACAAAAAGTTCTCCTATACTATCTCATCGGCAATTTCTTATTCATTCGGAGTCATCCAGCAACTCTAATAATTTTTATTCTTAACGAAGTTCTCGACCTGCCTGATGACGACAGTGTTTGTCTATAAGCTGAATAAAATAGTACCGCGTGAGTCAAAACAAAATTCTTTAACATTTGATAAATTGATTTGTCAATCACGAGGTAGTTACTTCAATGTTAACGATATTTTTCTCTAAATGGAATAAAACTTCCTCTTTGCATGAGCCAAGACTAGGTGCAACTAATTCGATACAGTTGGATGCAACGTATCTTAAAATATTGCCAATCTCAGTAATCCCAGTTGTCAGGTACAGGCAGCCAACACCCTCTAACAACTGGCTATAGAAACTGCCGTTGCCACACTACTAAAGTTGATTTCAGCACTGGTTAAAGATAAGAGGGTGGCTGTGAAACATATCTTATTCCACACCAAGTTATTTCATTCAGCTGCACCTATCTCTCTCCCTCAGTAGCGAAGTTGTGTTCTTAGTTAACCCATTAAACTCCGATGACAAGATTCTTGTCATTTGGTCAAATAAAACAAAAAATCATAAAACACCAAAATGTTTGATCAAACACCAGAAAAATATGACGTCAGTCCTCGCTTCGCTCGCGAGCGAAGCGAGGACTGACGTCATATTTTTCTGGTGTTTGATCAAACATTTTGGTGTTTTATGATTTTTTGTTTTATTTGACCAAATGACAAGAATCTTGTCATCGGAGTTTAATGGGTTTTAAGCGTTGGCTCTGTGAGTTTTATCATGAGACGTTTTGATTATCAGAACTGAAGATAAGTGATAAACACCGCCTTTGCAATTGCATAACAAAAGAGGTTATCAACCCGAGACTGGCCGCTGGCAAGATATACAGCGTCGCTCTTAGTGACATAATTGTAGTGAATTGATAACGATGGCTTGGGTCTTAGATAATGAAAGATTAAATGCCTTATGCCTACACGGGAATGTGGGATCGAAAACTGTATTCCACAGCGAATAACGGTGAGCAGCAACAAGAATCATAAACATTTTTTGATTAACGATACACATTTAGTATATCATTTAGAAATGCCACAAACAAATCTGCTATATCTTTCTCAGTACTTTCCAGCTGATGCGGTGTCTAGCGGGCTTATGTCCTAGGTAGCGTTGTCTGCATTGTGCTAGAGCCCATACAGGTGGAGAATCTTTCGGTCTGTTCAAGTTTAAGCATTCATATTGCAATAACTTTGGTGTCCTTGAGATCCATATAAAACACAGTAATTCCTCTCGTATCCGGATCATCATTATCACCTTCTGTATCGCCATCCAGCTTTTCTGCAACGCAAGGCAAGCCATTTGAATTTACCGCGCTGTCTTCGCATAACTACGTCAGTCTGCCTCCCCCACCCTCCTTTGTGGCTGTCGTTCAGTGCAGTCACTATAATTGTCCTATTGTGAAATTTGCGAATAAACAAATAAATGAGCAAACAAATAGATAAGTAAACTATTATTTTTTTCATACAAACATCGCGGGTGACCCTAAATAATCACAACCCCGATCATCCCTCCGCCGATTCCCCGCAAGAAAGCAAATGTTATACAAACGGTTGTTGAAAGGTTGTCACATACCATGCATACTTTCAAGTATGTGATGAAATAATGTTTTTCTTTAGGATATTTCAAATATATATTCGCATAGATCATGCATAAAGAACGCTGGCTGTTTAGTTTTAGGTATTTTATTTATACTTGAGACAAAATAGTACTTTTTTCTTTCAAAGTTTGTTTGAAGTTCGTATTACATACTTTACTTAGCATCGTATAGCAAGAGAAATTTTAATCAAAAGAGTTTATTTTGTTACTGTATTCGATTTTACATTGATGAATTTCCAATATCACAGTTGTGTATAGATGATGCTGTGATGCATGAGGGGGAGTGGGTGGGGGATGAGGAAGTATTAAAAAAAAAAAAAAAAAAAAAAAAAAATTGACGCAGTCCGAAGGGATTTCTTCCCGTCTTCTCCTTTTTTGCATGGGGGGACGGAGAGAGTGGGGTCGCCGAATTTATGAAGCAGCCTTGCTGTGGATGTGCTGTGTCTTGCGACACTGCTTCTGACCCAGGGCAGTGGACAGGATGCAGGGATGACCCGTCGTCCAGGAGGTGCCAAGATAAGAGGGAGGGAGGAGGGTGGAGGGGAGTGGAATATATAGGAAATGGAATGGGTGGGAGTGGTTTCTATGCCTTTTTCTTTTTTGGCTACCTCCCGTGTAGGGGGAAAAAGCCTTTGGTATATGTATGTACACAACCATTGATTTCTGTGGGTGGGGGGTGGTTACGAGTCAGGAGTGATAATGAATTTAAATCATATTAATATTATTGTTCTTCTTTTTCTTCTTATCATTATTATTATTGTTATTATTATTATTATTATATTATTATTATCATTATTATTATTATTATTATTATTATTATTATTATTATTATTATTATTATTATTATTATTATTATTATTATTATTATTATTATTATTATTATTATTATTATTATTATTGTTGTTGTTGTTGTTGTTGTTGTTGTTGTTGTTGTTGTTGTTATTATTATTATTATTATTATTATTATTATTATTATTATTATTATTATTATTATTATTATTATTATTATTATTATTATTATTATTATTATTATTATTATTATTATTATTATTATTATTATTATTATTATTATTATTATTTTAATTAGAGGAAAAGAGGAAATATTTAAATGTGTTTGAGATGAAATGTCTGAGAAGTGTGATAGGGGTTACTAGGCTGGATAGAGTGAGAAATGAGAAGGTGAGGAGGAGAACAGGGGTGGAAAGGGAACTGGGAGATAGGGTTGATGAAAGAGTATTGGGATGGTTTGGACACATGAAAAGAATAAATGAAGAAAGATTAGTAAAAGAAGTATGGACGGCAAAGGTGGATGGAGTGAACATGAGGGGGCGATCGAGGATGAGATAGATGGATAGATGGATGGATGGATGGGGTGAAAGGGGTGTTGGAAGGCGAGGAAGGAAAGGAGAAGGCAGAATATAGGGGTGAGTGAAGAATGGCTGTGTATGGATGAAAGGGAATGAGTGAGGGATGGGAGGGTTAGGGAGTGATTATGTGTGAATGATATTTTGACGCAGCCCGAAGGGATTTCTCCCCGTCTTCAGTATTTTTGCCTAAGGGGACAGAGAAGTGGGGTCGGCGATTGAATGAAGCGGCCTTGCTGTGGATGAGCGATGCCTTGCTGCATTGCTTCTGTCCCAGGGCGACGGGCGAGATGGGATGACGTGTCATCCATGAGGAGTCAAAATGGGAAAGAGGGAAGGGTGGTGGATGGGAGTGGGATGAGCGGGGATGAAATGGGTGGGAGTGGAATTATGCTTTAAAACTTTAGTTACCTCCCTTGTAAAGGAGAAAGAGCCATTGGTATACGTATGTAAGGCGTGCAAAGATGGTATGTGGAACAAGGAGGACGGGAGGAAATAGAAGGAAGGATAGTGAGTGGTGAATGATGAAGCAAAGATGGTTGTAGAAGAGAAGAAACAAATATTCACGGTACAAAGAAAAGAGAAATAAAGCATAATTTAAAGGAGAAAAAAGAAGAGCAGATGTATGACAGCAAATTTTAAAAGTAATAAAAAGATACTTTGGAAGGAAATTAAGAGAGGAAGAGGAGGTGAATCAAGTAGAGAAGAAAAGGTAAAAGGTGCAGATGGAGAGATGATAATAAATGAGACGTCAGTAAGAGGAAGATGGGTAGAGTATTTTAGGGAGTTGCTAAATGTGAAGGAAGATATGGAGGAAAAGGTAGTAGCAGTGAAAGTGTTAGAAAAAGGACAGTGATGATTGAGGAAAATGAAAGAGAAATAAGGAAATATGAGGTGAAAGCAATTATTAAAATGATGAGAGCAGGTAAGGTACCTGGGTTGGATGGATATCATGAAAAAAAAAAAAAAAAAAAAAAAAAAAAAAAAAAAAAAAAAAAAAAAAAAAAAAAAAAAAAAAAAAAAAAAAAAAAAAAAAAAAAAAAAAAAAAAAAGGAGGTGGGTACAGTAATGGTGGACTAGTTGGTGAGGTTGTTTAACGTTTGTCTAAAAGAGAGTAGAGTACCGGAGGACTGGAGGAGTGCCTGTATAATTCCGCTTTGCAAGGGAAAAAGGGACAGGTGTGAGTGTAGTAGTTTCAAAGGGATCAGTTCGTTGAGTGTAGTTGGGAAGGATTATGGGAAGGTTTCGACTGAGAGGATTAGGAGAGGAACAGAGGGAGTAATTGGCGAGAAACAGTGTGGGCTTAGGATAGATGGGGGTTGCGTGGATCAGATTTTCGTGGTAAGACAGATATGTAAGAGAGCTTTAGGAAAAGGTAAGGATGTTTTCTGGGCCTTTATGAATTTGAAGAAGGCTTATGACAGGGTAGATAGGAAGGCACTGTGGGAGGTATTGCAGATTTATGGGACAAGAGGAAAGCTGTTAAGACCAGTCAAGATTTTTACGAGAGTAGTAGAGCCTGTGTTAGAATTAGAAATGGAGAGAGAGAGTGTGTGGTTTGAAGTAAAGGAAGGACTTCGCAGGGATGTGTTATGTTGCCTTGGCTGTTCAATTTCTACATGGATAGGGTGGTGCGAGAGGTAAACGCAAGGGTAATGGGCTGGGTATTAGAAATGGTTAAAGAAAATGGGGGAAAAAATGGGAGATAAGGCAGTTGTTGTTTACTGACGACACTGTGCTCGTGGCAAGATCAGAGGAGGAATTATGGAAGTTAGTGACGGAGTTTGAGAAGGTGATGAGATGTACAAGGGTAGACGATGGCAGCAAACTAGAAGCGAGTATTAAGGGAGAGAGACTGGAGGAAGTGGATAGCTTTAGACACTTAGGTACGAATGTGGCAGGGGAGGAGTGGAGGTAGAATGTAGACTGAGAGAAGCAAGTAAATGCCTTTGTGGATTAAAATGTGTAATGAGAAATAGACATTTGAGAATGAATGCTAATTGGTAGTACCAACAGCACTGCATGGGTCAGAAACATGGAACGTAAGAGAGGAAATGCCTGAGAAATATGGTAGGGGTTACTAGGCTGGATAGAGTGAGAAACGAAGGGGTGAGGAAGGGGGCTGGGGTGGAAAAAGAGTTGGGAGATAGGGTTGATGAAAGGGTATTGGGATGGTTTGGACAAATGGAAAGAATATCTGAAGAAAGATTAGTAAAAGAGGTGTGGAAGGCAGAAATGGGGGGAGTGAACATGAAGCGTCGACCAAGGATGAGATAGATGGATGGGATAAAAGGGACATTGGGGAAAGGTGAGGGAGTATGTGTGAATCATATTTTGACGCATCCCGAAGGGATTTCTCCCTATCCTCTCTTTTTCTGCATGAGGGGACGGAGAGTGGGGGTGGGGGGTCGCAGATTAAATGAAACCGCCTTGCTGTAAATGTGCTTTGTCTGGCTACATTGCTTGTGACCCAGGGCAAGATACAGGGATGACTCGTCATCCAAAAGGAGCCAAGAGAAGAATAAGGGAGGGGTCGTGAATGGGAGTGGAATACGTAAGGAAATAGGCCTTTGACTTTGGCTACCTCCCTTGTAATGGGGAGAAAGCCGTTGGTATATGTATGTGCGTATGTATGTAATATGTATGCATGTATGTATGTATCTATATATGTATTATTATTACTATTATCATCATCATCATTATTATTATTATTATTATTATTATTATTATCATTATTATTATTATTATTATTATTATTATTATTATTATTATTATTATTATTATTATTATTATTATTATTATTATTATTATTATTATTATTATTATTATTATTATTATTATTATTATTATTATTATTATTATTATTATTATTATTATTATAAATGATGATACTTTTACACTACGACTATCCGTTATGATTTCCCCCAACCCCTTGTTACTGTCCTGTACCATTTCTCTGAATATTAATTTCCTTTTTCGCCTACCCTGTGGTGGGGGAAGAGAATGCTACCACCAAATCTTTCCACTTGAGTCGTAAAAGGCGACAAAAAACGAGACGGTGGATGGGATTGGGAGTCCTGCTACCTGTACCCCAAAAGGGGACATTCCTAAAAAAAAAAAAAAAAAAAAAAAGTAAAGGCATAAGAGGGTCTAGGAGTTTTCCAACCAGCATCCTAAGGTTTGGGTCTTTTAATGTGCGTAGATGTGGGACAGATGAGATTAAAAGGGAAGAGATAGGCAGTATGTTTGTGAGAAGAAAGATGAATGTGCTGGCTTTGAGTGAAACTAAAATGAAAGGAAAGGGCAACTGTGAGTTTGGGAGTGTAGCTGGGAGGTACTCAGGAGCGAAGAGGGGACGAGGGAGAGAAAGGGTGGCTATACTAGTAAGTGAAGAGTTAAGTAAGCGGGTAGTGGAGTGGAAGGAGGTTTCATCAAAGTTGATGTGGATATAGGTGAAGCTGAGAAGGGAGATGTGGGTTTTTGTAAGTGTGTATGGGCCTGTTAGTGAGAAGAGCGTAGAGGAAAGGGAGGCTTTTTGGGTAGATATAAATGAGTGCATAGAGGGATTAGGGAGAAATGTCAACATAGTTGTATTGGGAGACCTTAATGCTAGGGTAGGAAATGAACCAATAGACGGAGTGATTGGGAAGTATGGAGTTCCAGGTAAAAATCGTAGTGGAAAGTTGATGGTGGAGATGTGTCTTGACCAGGAGTATGGTAGGAAGAGTTAAGGATGTACATGTTCTAAATGGGAGAGAGTGGGGGAATATCAGATAATTTTCTGATGGAAGGTAAATTGAGAGTAGAAAACAGGTGGAGAAAGAGGAAAAGGGCAGGAGGTAGGGAGGTACTTATAGTGAACTGCTTAAATGAGAAAGAAAAAGAGAAGGGGTATAAGAAGAAGCTGAAAGAGGAGTGGGAGGGAGTGAAGGATATAGTAGAACTAGGAGTAGAGGAGGAATGGGGATGGTTCAAGGAGGGAGTCATAAGGTGTGCAAAGATGGTGTGTGGAACAAGGAGGGCGGGAGGAAATAGAAGGAAGGGTAGTGAGTGGTGGGATGAGGAAGCAAAGAAGGGTGTAGAAGAGAAGAAACAGGCATTCATAGATTGGCTACAAATTAGGACGAGAGAATCGTATGAGAGGTACAAAGTAAAGACAAGGGAAGTTAAGCATAATATAAAGGAAGCAAAGAGGAGAGCAGATGAGAAATGGGGTAAGAATATGACAAAAAAAAAAAAAAAATGAAAATAATAAAAAGATGTTTTGGAAGGAAATTAAAAGAGAAAGAGGAGGCTTACGACAGGTAGACAGGAAGGCACTGTGGGAGGTACTGCAGATATATGGGATAGGAGGAAAGCTGTTAAGAGCAGTCAAGAGTTTTTACGAGAGTAGTGGAGCTTGTGTTAGGATTAAAATTGGAGAAAGTGAATTGTTTAAGGTAAAGGTGGGACTTCGTCAGGGATGTGTTATGTCGCCCTGGCTGTTCAATCTTTACATGGATGGGGTGGTGCGAGAGGTGAATGCAAGGGTAGTGGGTCAGGCCTGGTTGGAGATATTTAAAGAAAATGGAGAAAGGTGGGAGGTGAGCCAGCTGTTGTTTGCTGACGACACTGCGCTTGTGGCAGGATCAGAGGAGGGATTGAGGAAGTTGGTGGCAGATTTTGAGAAGGTGTGTGAAAGAAGGACGCTGAAGATAAATGTGAGTAAAAGTAAGGTGATGAGATGTACAAGGGGAGAGAGTGACAGCAGGCTGGAAGTGAGGAAGTGGATAATTTTAGATACTTGGGTGCGAATGTGGCAGGAAGGGGAGGAGTGTGGGTGGAGGTAGAAAGTAGATTGAGAGAAGCGAGTAAATGCCTTGGTGGATTAAACAGTGTAATGAGAAATAGACCTCTAGGAATGGATGCTAAGAGGAGGTTATATGAAGGAGTGATTGTGCCAACAGCATTGTACGGGGCAGAAACATGGAACATAAGAGAGAAAGAGAGAAGGAGTTTGAATGTGTTTGAGATGAAATATCTGAGAAGTATGATAGGGGTTACTAGGCTAGATAGAGTGAGAAATGAGGAGGTGAGGAGGAGAACAGGGGTGGAAAGGGAGCTGGGAGATAGGGTTGATGAAAGAGTATTAGGATGGTTTGGACACATGGAAAGAATGAGTGAAGAAAGATTAAGAAGAGCTGTGGAAGGCAGAGGTGGAAGGAGTGAATATGAGGGGGCGTCCTAGGATGAGATGGATGGATGGGGTGAAAGGGGCATTACAAAAGAGAGGAATGTCTGTGGAGGAAGGACGGGAGAGGACAGAAGATAGGGGTGAATGGAGAAGGGTTGTGTATAGATGATGCTGTGATGCATGAGGGGGAGTGGGTGGGGGATGGGGGTGAGGAAGTATGTATGAGAAAAAAATTGACGCAGCCCGAAGAGATTTCTCCCCGTCTTCTCCTTTTCTGCATGAGGGGACGGAGAGGGGGGGGGGGTCGCCGAATTTATGAAGCGGCCTTGCTGTGGATGTGCTGTGTCTTGCGACACTGCTTCTGACACAGGGCAGTGGACAGGATGCAGGGATGACCCGTCATTCAGGAGGTGTCAAGATAAGAGGGAGGGAGGAGGGTGGAGGGGAGTGGAATATATGGGAAATAGAATGGGTGGAAGTGGTTTCTATGCCTTTTTTCTTTTTGGCTAACCCCCCCCCCCCCCCGTGTAAGGAGAAAAAGGCTTTGATATATGTATGTATGTATTATTATTATTGTTGTCATTATCATTGTTGTTCTATCATTATTATTATTATCATTATCATCCTTCTAATAACCATATAGGGGTGCTGGGCTGCTTAGAAATGACAACAGGAGGTGTTATGGTCGGAAAAGGTTGGGAAACGCTATACTAGATAGTAGAATCACAAAACGAAAGGCAAGATGGAAGAATTATTTGAAACATAAGAGCATAAGAATGGAGAAGAATGCAAGAGACCGTAAGGCCTACACTAGGCCTCACCACCTTTCATCACCCTACACATAGAGTTATCTAAGCTTCTTTTTAACCACTGTGTTGGTAAATCAATTCATGTACGTGTGTTTGGATCCAACTATTGGTCTGAAACTGGCAAAACAACGTCTTTTGATCAAATGATTTATTCTTATTTTGTAAAGACATGACCTTTATGCCCATGCCGAGGTTGGATACAACAATTGGTCTGAAACTGGCAAAATAACGTCTTTTGATCAAATAATTTATTCTTATTTATAAACACATGACCTTTATGCCCATGTCGAGGTTGGATACAGAGCAAGAAAACAGAATTTGTCGAGGTTGGATACAGAGTAAGAAAACAAAATTATAGCAAAACAAATAGATGAATATATGAATGGATAAGTATGAAAAGAATTGAAAGAGATATGTATGTGTGGTAAGTGCCAAACACACAGTACTTTTGGTAGGAGTTTATTGCGTAGGTCTACACACATGTATGGCAGGAAGTAATCTGTCACAAACGAATGCTTGGGGCACCATGACGCGCCCTTGCCCTATTTCCTGATACATTGTTGCCAGGCGGGAAAAAGATTAGGCAAAACAATACATACAAACATATCTACGTATATACATAAGAATATACAGAAACAAGAAAACAATTACATACAATGATGAATATGCATGCAAAATGGTTGAGGGTAACATATATTTAATACCTTAATGTAGCGTACGCCTAATCACGTATATATAATCGGTTATATAATTGTGTATAGGGCACTTATATCATGTAATGACTACATAGGCTTATTTATACAAAACATTTACAATAAATATATACAATAATTAAGTAAGGAAGGGCTTCCCACATATGAATTGATAAATGAACAGATAAACGTAGATCCAATAAGTGTATAAATGTACTGAATGACTGAAAAGTACTATGGTTGATTAACTAGACGTGAGTGCAGCGTTATATGGGTTATATAATGATGACGTAATCGCAAGTTTGGCATTTTGTTGTTGTAACGAAGATTTTTTTTTTTTTTTTTTTTACAAGAAAGTAGGGGAGTTTTTACGTCACTGGATGAAGCGGGTTGGGGGCAAAATCTCACCATTCGCCAACCACAAGTCGCTGAGTAAATCTCTTCACTTTGAATTATTGAATGAATGGTAGCTCTATTGGTTGATCTATTGATTGGTTGCTTATAGACTGACTGATTGATTGGTCAACTGATTGATTAATTTGATAAATGAGTGACTTAGTGATAGCACAGGGTAGAGGAAATCTATAATTTGGAATTTCAACGTAAAGTGTTGATTCAAACAAATTCAGACATCGAATTAGTTTCGATTCGGATTCGAAAAGGTTCGGATCGTCTGGACTCGACGAGACGATTACAACACTGCTAATGGTTGTTCTTACTATTGTCGCCACAGTCATTATTATTGCACGATCTTTTAATTTGAAACGGCCATCTGTCATCAACCAAGTATATAGATGATTATTCCGTCCACATTTGGAATATTCTGTATCCGTATGATCGCCGAATCTCATGAAAGACATTGACAGATTGTAAAAAGTACAGCGGTGAGCCACAAAACGGATTTCAAATATCAGGGATAGATAATGCGAAAACCGCCTAAAACATATGAATCTATTTTCTCTCTCTCTCTCTCTCTCTCTCTCTCTCTCTCTCTCTCTCTCTCTCTAAAAAAAAAAAAAATTATATTGCGCAATTTCATTGTCAATACTCTGAATTGACAATTTAATTGACTGTGTATGGGCGATTTTCTACGTTCTCTGTCTTATCCTTCCAACATTTTCTCTTTAATTTTTCATTCTTTATTTCTCGTCTCTATTTTCCCTTCCGCTTATATTTTTTAGTTTCCTTTTTACTATATTTTCCTGCCTTTCTTTGATCTCAACCACCGCAAGTCTCTTTATTCCGTTTTTTTTTTCGTTTTCTATTTTATCCTTCCAACATTTTCTTTTTACTTATTTACTCTTTTTTTTTCTCGCCTCTTTTTTTCCCTTCCGCTTGTATTTTTTAGTTTCCTTTTTTATTATATTTTCCTATCTTTCTTTTATCTCAACCAAGTCATTTTTCGTTTTCTATCTTACCCTTCCATATTTTTTTTTTAATTTTTCACTCTTTTTTTTCTCGCCTCTTTTATTTTTCCCTTCCGCTTATATTATTTAGTTTCCTTTTTATTATATTTTCTTACCTTTCTTTTATCTCAACCACCGCAAGTCTCTTTATTCCTTGTTCCCTTCTTGTTCTTCCCATACTTCGCCCCCCTATCGTCCCGGTGCGCGTCACCACACTCTCCCCAAGGCAAGGGTAAACAGACATGGCAGTGTTTAGATCTCCGCCGTTTTGTAAATATACCGCACAGAAGCCCGCTCGCGTGTTCCCTGTTCCTCTCCTCCTCCTCTTCTCTTCTTGCATGCATTCTTCCTCCTTCCAGCAGTCCCTTATTTCCCACCCTTGACCATCCCCCTTCCACTTCGTCCTTTATGCACACACACACACACACAAAGCAAAAAAAAGAAAATGTGTATATCAAGTGTTGTTGTAATAAAAGGTGTAGTGAAGCTAAAGACAGGAGAGATAAAGCTTGGAAAAGATGGAGAAAAGACAAAAATCTAGAAAGTGGCAAATACATATTAATCAAAGGAACGAATATGTAAAAATACACAGGGAAGAAAAAAAGAAACTATGAAAAAGACAATAGAAAATGTAAGTATTAGCCAAAACAATTCTATATTTATGTAAAAGGTAAACTAAAAAATAAACAGGAAATAGCGAAACTACGCCAAGGGAATATGGAATACACAGAAGATACAGAAATGGCGGAAGTCATGAGTAAACACTGCAAGTCGGTTTTCACTAGAGGAAAAAAACAAAAAAATGCGACATCGGGATGAAGGGAGAGAAGTGAAATCCTCCCCCACTCACCACCACCACCACCACCACCACCACCACCACCACCACCACCACCACCACCACCACCACCACCACCACCACCACCACCACCACCACCACCACCACCACCACCACCACCACCACCACCATGGAGGAAACAAGAGTAACACAGAAAGAAGAAGAAGAAGAAGAAGAAGAAGAAGAAGAAGAAAAAGGATCAAATAATGAACCTTGATGTCAGGTAATCGCACGACCCGTAAATTCGATATTAAAAGAATGTAAAGGAGAATTAACAAACAAATATATATAACATAATAAGTTGCTCACTCAAAGAAGGAAAAATGCCAGAAGACTGGAAAAATGCATATATCGTACCAATTTATAAAGGAAATAAGGAAGACCCAGCAAATTACAGACCTGTTTCCCTCACAAGCACGGTAGCTAAAGTTTGTGAAAAAGATATAAAAACTAGATGGATAAAACATCTGAAGGAGAACAAGATCCTAAATCCGAGACAATTCGGATTTAGACAGGGATGATCATGTACCACAATTTTGATCTGTTTTTACTCAAGACTACTAGACATAATACAAGAAAGGGACGGATGGGCTGATTGTGCGTTCCTAGATCTACAAAAAGCTTTTGATAAAGTCCCTCACAAAAAACTATTAAGAAAACTGGAAACCATAGGAATACAGGGAAAACTACTGAAATGGATGGAGGACTTTTTGCATGGAAGAAAAATGAGAGTAGTGCTCAGAGATAAGAGTTCTACTTGGGAAGAGGTAATTAGTGGAGTTCCACAAGGATCAGTATTGGCTCCAATAATGTTTGCTATCTATGTGAATGACGTGGACGAAAGTGTGGAACGTTACTTGAACTTCTCTGCAGATGATGCAAAATTGTTAAAGAAAGTGAGTACTGAAACGGACTGTGACTCACTACAGAGAGATCTGAACATGGTTTGGGAATAGAGTCAAAAGTGGGAAGTGGACTTCAACATAAAGAAATGTAGCATAATAGAATTTGGAAAAAATAAAAGAAGGATATCAGGACAATATAAAATTGGTGAAAAAAGTAACGAATGTGGGATCTGAAAAAGTCCTGGGAGTGATCATTACAAAAGATATGTCCCCTGACAAACAGATAGAGAAGTTGTCGACAAAAACTATAAATTGCTGAGACGAATAAAAGTGGCTTTTACTTACTTGGATGAAGAGATGGTAAAGAAAATATTAGTCACACTGATAAGGCCGAAATTGGAGTATGTAGCGACACTATGGTCACCCAGTACTAATAAGAGTATAAGGAAAATTGAGAGAATCCAGAGAGCAACTACGAAGATGGCCCTATCACAATAAAAAATGTCATATGAAGAAAGGTTGTCAAAGCTAGAACTACCGACTCTAGAACAAAGAAGAGAAAGAGGTGACTTGTTGACCATCTACAGAATTATGGAAGGTGTAGAAGTCCTTGATAGAGAAGACTTACTAAATTGGGACAAGAGAAATACAAGGGGACATGGAAGGAAGCTCAAAAAGGACAGTTATAGAAGAGACCTGAAAAAGAACAGCTTTCCTGACAGAGTGGTGGATGTATGGAGCATGCTAGACGAAACAATAGTGTGTAAAAAAAACAATACATACATTTAAGAGGAAATTAGATATGTCGAGATACAGAGACGGGACACCCCTTCCCGAAGATACAACTAGGTAAATACACACACACACACACACACACACACACACACACACACACACACACACACACACACACACACACACACACACACACACACACACACACACACACACACACACACACACACACACACACACACACACACACACACACACACACACACACACAGAGAAAGGTTTAAGAAAAAATGTACATTGATAAAAAAGAAGAGAGAGAGAGAGAAAAAAAAAGATTGGGAGAGGGTGGCAAAAAATGAAGAAAAAACAAAACAAAACAAAAAAAACAGAAATGATTATACAAGAATACGATAATGTCAACAAATGCAAAGACCAACCCAAACCACTGTATGTTACAAATTTGCAAATTGTAAACTGTAACCTAAAGTGGGAATATCCAAACTGAAAGGTGAAGGAGAATGGTAAGGACACAATCAGAAATATTGAATATAAACTTTCAGTCACTACTCAAACATGGATGAAGAGTATAAAAGAGAAAAGAATGCAAGGAATGTATAAACATAGTGAATGACGTCACAGTGAGAATGGAGGAAATGGTTAGAAATATTGGAAACAATAAGGCCTCAGGACACGAGATATCAGATTAAATAGTGAAAGAATGCAGAGAATGATTTGTGAATAAAGTGTACTATTTAACAACTAGGTCACTGGAAGAGGGTAAGGTACCATTAGACTGGAAATCAGCAAATGTGATATCAGTTTATAAAGTAGGTAATAGAGAGGTACAACTAAATTATAAATCAGTGTCCCTGACCAGTACAATATTAAAAATTTGTGAGAAAATATCAAAAGATAGATGGATAAACATCTTGAACAGCAACGAATATGAATAAACGATCAAATTGGATTCAGAGAAGGAAAGTTCTGTATTATAAACCTGATATTTTTTTTCACTCGAGAGTGACTGATGTGCTGGACTGTGTGTAGTGTGCCTTTGGCAAGGTGCCACGCAAGAATGATATGAACATTGGAGACTTCAGAGGTAGCACACTAAAAAGGATGAATATTTGTAAAA
>NC_134788.1:4984817-4989817 GCF_046742065.1 Oratosquilla oratoria | reverse complement strand
ATCGAAGAAAAACAGCATTTACCTCAGTGGAGCCAAACAAGCATTCTACACGGAAACCTAAAGAGGCCATAAAGGAGCAAAAATTAGAAGCGATATACATAAACACCAACGATTGCATCCACAACAGAGCATGTGATATTAAAATTGCAAAATATGCCGCCAAATACGCCTTGGGACAATTGATCACACAGAAACAAGCAGCTCCCCCCCACCCGACGCGCACCAGACCCGACCTAACTCCAACAAACCAATCAACACGCAGATTCTCACCCCCCACACCCCCATGAACCATGGCAAATTCCTATATATATATACCAACGCATTCACATTCGGTAGATTATTACCTCTGAAGAAGCCTCATAAGGCGAGATCGGTCTCTGTTCCCAATCGTGTAATTTCCATTCTTACTACTCAGACACCTGTCATGATGCCACAATCTATATACGTATATATGCAACACCATTCACAAAATCAGACATAATCTGCTAAAAACTATTGAGAAATGACACGTACTCCAAACGTTTTCGTCTACATTTTCATCTTCAGGGAATAGAGACGCCTGACAGATAAGCAAAAATTGTAAGGTGGTAGTGGTGAAGACTGTCACGTTGTAAGTACAAATATTCATTTTCTTCATGCTATTTAATATCCAAGTCTTAGATCTTCTTGGACAGTGCTTACTCACAAGCCCACGGGCTGGAGAGTTTAATGAAAGAACTGGGCAACATGAAGTCCAAAGTGAGGAAGAAAACCTGATGCATTTAAAAGATAGTTATCACCTGTTTTACAATAGAAAAAAAGGAAAAGGAAAGGTCTAGTGGAGTAGGATTCTTTATAAATCTGATAGAGGATGCTGGTAATGTAGTGCAGTCCAGTAGTTTATCAGAGTGAGTAGCCTGGATTGTGCACCAGCTTCACAGAGTTCACACAATGAAATTAAGTCCTTTTATGATTATTTAAGTCAAGTAATGAGCCAAGAAAAAAAGTAAATACATACAAATGATAGGCGACTTTAATACTAAAGAAGATATGAGGCGAGTCGTACATTGGGAAGTTTTGAGTAGGTGAAAGAAATTACTGGGCCTAGATGTTGGTAATTTTTGTAGAGAACTACATGGGAATAATAAACACTTTCTACCAAAAGTGTGTAGGACGTAAGTGGACTTGGAGAAGTCCAAATGGAGCAACAAAGAATGAAACAGACTTCATATTAGGAGATGAGAGTAAGAGCGGTAGAAATGTTACACTCATAGATAAAGTAAATATAAATAGTGACCATAGAATTGTAGGTTGGACAGCAAAATTCAATTTCAGAGCCGAGAGAAATAAAGTAGCTTTGCAAAAGAAAATAAACCTTGCAAAGGTTAAAGATAACAAGATGGAATTTCAGTTAGAGATTAAAAACAGATTCGAAGCGCTAAAAGATAAAAAGGACACCATCGAAGATATGAATATCAGTAAATATCATTAGGGAATTGACAGAGAAAGTTGAAAGTACAAAAGACAGTAAAGAAAACAACACTTCAAAGCTGCAAACGACCTAATTTAACCCATTAAACTCCGATGACAAGATTCTTGTCATTTGGTCAAATAAAACAAAAAATCATAAAACACCAAAATGTTTGATCAAACACCAGAAAAATATGACGTCAGTCCTCGCTTCGCTCGCGAGCGAAGCGAGGACTGACGTCATATTTTTCTGGTGTTTGATCAAACATTTTGGTGTTTTATGATTTTTTGTTTTATTTGACCAAATGACAAGAATCTTGTCATCGGAGTTTAATGGGTTAAGACGCAAAGTCTACAATGTATAATGTCAGCCATTATATATGTAAAACTTGGAATCTGACAAAGGCGATGGAGACAAAGCTAAAGAGTGCACAGAGGAGAATGTCAGTGTCAATAATAGGAAGAATGCTGAGAGACCGAAAGAGTGCAAGTTGTGTGAGAAAACAGACGGGAGTGAGAGATATTATGGAAGCGGCGATGAACGATGGAGCAACTGTGTTACAACAGTGGACTCAGAATGACTGATTGATTGATTGATTGGTGGTGATGAGCCTACATCAAGTGCACAGGCGGCGTCATCGGGTAAAATGCGGGTCTCATATCTTCCTAGTCGAATGTTCGAATCCTGCATTCCTCTCCTGTTCCCAAAGCGCACAATAGGGCAAAGGTGACGGTATCGACCGCAGCTATTCAGCACCTCCTGGCGTAGACTCCTCACCATCCTTACAGGAAATAAATTAGACGAGGTAACAATGTGACCTCATTTGACCCTGTGTGACCTCGCTTGACCCGAGTCTGAAGAATGACCTAAGATGGGGCTGTCCCAGAGTTCTCTGGTGCTGGTTGAATTAACCCATTCAACTCCGATGACAAGATGTCTTGTCATTTGGTCAAATAAAACAAAAAATCATAATAAAACAACAAAATGTTTGATGATCAAACAGCACCAGAAAAATATGACGTCGTCAGTCCTCCTCCTCGAGGAGGACTGATGACGTCATATTTTTCTGGTGCTGTTTGATCATCAAACATTTTGTTGTTTTATTATGATTTTTTGTTTTATTTGACCAAATGACAAGACATCTTGTCATCGGAGTTGAATGGGTTAATTGTAAGGTTATTTATGACAAAATCATTATGAAACTCAGGACTGTATAAATTGTCATATTTCTACATTCCGTAAAAATGTCAACAGGGTCGAAAATGCTGGAACAAACTATTTCATTTTCTTAGTGGTTTTCAGAAATATTTTTACCTTCCCTTATTCCCATTGTGATGCTGTTTCAGGTATTTTGTTTCATTTCATTTTATTCTATTCTATTCTTTCTGCCATATTTTGCTCTGTTTAATTTAATTTTATTTATTTATTTGGTTTGATTCTACTTCATTATGTTTTATGTTATTCTATTTTATCTTACTTTATTTTACTTTATTATATTTAATGTAATTTAATTTTATTTGTATCTTGTTTTATTTCATTCTTATTTCATTTTATTTGATCTTATTTTTGTTTTATTTCATTCTTATTTAATTTCATTTTACTTTATTTGTTTTCCATTTTATTTGTATTCTATTTAATTCTATTTAATTTTATCTAATTTCTTTCTGTTTCAATGTATTATCATTATTATCATTTCTACAGGAGTCACGCCTCCCTACCCGCACACACACATGCGGCCTTTGCCAACCTCTCCCTCTTCCTCTCCCACTTTCTGCCTCTCTCTCTCTCCATTTCCTCCTCATCCCCCGTATATGTATATACAAAAAGGCTGCCTGCTTTCTCACTTTTCACCATAAACTTAAAATATATCTATCCTACTACCACTACTTCTACTACTACTAATATTACACAGACTCTTTTGCAATCTTTTCTTTCTCCTCTTCTTCTTCCTCCTTTTCCTCCTCTTCTTTCTTTTCTTCCTCTTCCTTCTCATTTTTTCGTCTTCCTTTCTCTTTCGCTCCTCCACCTCCTTTTTCCCCTACCTTCTACCTTGTTCTCCTCTTTCACCTCCTCCTCCTTCTTCATTTCCTCTCCTCCTTCTCTTTCTCCTCTTCCTTCTCCTCTCTTTCACCTCCTTCTCCTTTTCCTCTGCATTCTCCTCTTCCTTTACCTTTTCCTTTTCTTCGTTCTTCTCCTCCTCTTTCTCCTCCTTCATAGCCTCAACCCTGTTCTTTTCTGTCACCACCTCCACCACCTCCACCACCACCACCACCACCACCACCACCTCCACCACCACCACCACCACCACCACCACCACCACCTCCACCACCACCACCACCACCACCACCACCACCACCACCACTATCGTCCCTCTCCTTTCTTTTGCTTCTTCTTCATCTTCATCTTATTTTTTTCTTCTCTTAGTCCCCTTTCCCTCCTGTCATCTCCATCCCCTCCTGCTCCTTTTTTCTATTTTCCTTCTCCCAGTCCCCTTTCTCTCCTGTCATCTCCTTCTACTCCCCCTCCTCCTTTTCATACACCTCATCTCCTCTTCCACCCCCTCCTTCTCCTCCTCCTCCTCCTTCCTTTAATACTGTTGTACAAGTTAAAACATATATATATGCTGGTACATTGTGACAAGTTGATAAAGGTGGAACAAGAAGTCACGGGTCTAGTTCCGAGTTTCTGAGTTTATTCCTGACCGGTTTTCGCTCAATGATAATCGTCAAACGATTGTCTAGAGCACTATTTCTTTGTTTTTGAATGGGGATGCTTTGCTTCGAGCTGCAAAGTTCGAGGCTGATCATTTCAACCGAACCTACCAACGTGCTTATCCAAATGTATGATGCACGTCTCCCGCCATTAGCTGTGGTAGTCAGCTAATAATCGCACTGAGTTAAAATGTACCTTTGGCCCTGTTCATACCATTTAAAGGCACTTTTTTCTGTCTTCTGCTCAGTCAATTTGTAAAGCCCCGGTCACATGTACACGACTCAAGTGAGTTGGTTTGATTAGAAAAGACTTCGCTTACAGTTTTTTTTTTTTTTTTCGAATCTCCAAGTGTCATATCATCTTTGTATCATATGTTGAGATGCTAAATGACAAACTAAGAGAAGTTAAATATGCGCGAATTTTAGACACATCGTTGAATTCTCCATAGTAAAGTCTAGAATGATATAAGCGAAGTTGTCCTACAGCTTTTCAAATTCACAAAATTTGACGAGAATTGTATGACTGGGGCTTTACAAATTGAAAACACTGACTCCGCTGGTGTGGGGACAGCAGATTACCAAAATAGTTAGGCGGAAGACAGTAAAAAAAGTGCCTTTTACTGGTATGAACAGGGCCAAAGGTACATTTTACTCAGTGTGATTATTAGCTGACTACCACAGCTAATGGCGGGAGACGTGCATCATACATTTGGGTAAAACGCGTTGGTAGGTTCGGTTGAAATGATCAGCCTTGTACTTTGTAGCTCGAAGCAAAACAGTCCAATTCAAGAACAAAGAATTAGTCCTCTAGACAATCGTTTGACGATTGATCATTGAGC
>NC_134788.1:4969817-4972317 GCF_046742065.1 Oratosquilla oratoria | reverse complement strand
CCTCAGCCAGGCCAAGACCTCACACACTCCTTGTACAAATGTATACTAGACAAAATGTCGTATATCGGACTTTCATTAACCTCCATTAATTCTCCTAACATGGAATCCGATACGGTTACATCCATCAATTTCATCCAATCTGCAAATAATAACTGATTTCCCCTTTCCCCATTAGTGTCATCAGAAGCAACTGTTACTGTGACGCCCAGTCGTGCGTGCGTTATGGCGACTGCTGCTCGGATCTGGCGCGGACTCTTTGGGGGGACGGACGCGAGGAAGGAAGTGACCGTTACAGTTGTCACTATCTCTCTGGAACGGTGAGTGTCCCTATCTCTCCCATGTCTTCCTTTTCCTCTTCCTACTTTGTCCCCTTCGCTTCCTCATTCTCTTCCTCCCGCATCTTTTCTTTCTGTACCTCCTCTTCCTTCTCCTCCTTCTCTCTATCCTTTTCCCTTTCTTCCTTCTCTCTTCTTTTACCTCCTACTCCTCTCCTACGCGCTCTTCGTCCTCCGCCTTCTGCTCCTCCGTTTTCTTCTCTCTTCCTTTTCCTTCTCCTTTTCCTCTCCCTCTTTTTCCTCCACTTCTTTACGTTTTCATCTCTCTCTTCCTCTTATTTTTCTCCCTCTACTATTCATACTCCGCATCCCACACCTCCTCCTGCATATCCTACTCAGCATCCTATACCTCCTCCTGCATATCCTACTCCTCCTCCTCTCGTCCTCCTCTCCTTTCCTTCTCTACGCCTACTCCTCCTCTATTTCGATTTCCTCCTTACTCCTCTCATTCGTTCCCTTCTTCCTCTCCTACTCTTCCTTATTTTTTCCTCCTTCTCCTGCTCTTACTCCTCCTCCTCTGCCTCCTCCTTCTTACCCCTCTCTTCCACTCCTCTTCCTTCTTCCTCCTCCTTCTTAACCCTCTTTTCCTCCTCTTCCTTTTCGTTTACTTCCATGTCTTCCTTATTCCTTACCCCCCCCCCACTCCTCTTCCTTACTTTATTTCTCCTACAGTACTTTCCCCCACATGGGGGTTTTGGCTGTACAAGTTTTATGTAGTCATTACATTAGAAACTTTAGTGACAAAGTCACATACATACATATGCCAGAGGCTTTTTTTCCCCCTTACACGGGAGGTAGCCAAAAGAAAAAGGCATAGAACCCACTCCCACCCATTCCATCCCCTACATACTCCACTCCCCTCCACCCTCTTCCCTCCCTCACATCTTGGCACCTCCTGGATGACGGGTCATCCCTGCATCCTGTCCACTGCCCTGGGTCAGAAGCAGTGTCGCAAGACAGAGTACATCCATAGCAAGGCCGCTTCATTATTTTTATGAAAGAATACTAATTTATTTCAAATTGTACTATCTTTCTGCTCCTGTAGTATTTCTTTTACCACCTGCACGACTCTATTTCTTTGGCTTGTTAATGTCTCCAAGGATAGAAGCGCTGGTTATTACTGACGAAGTACTCTCTAATCCTTTCTCTTTTCTATTCTTCTTCCTTCTCCTCGTCCTTCCACTCTTTCTTCCTCCTGATTACAAAGGATTTTACCAAGGCGGAGCATGCCGACAGGAGACCTTTTGATCCATATCTAGGTCGGATGAAAAAAAAAAAAAAGTGTTGAGGAAGGAAGGGAGAGGACGGAAGACAGAGGTGAGTGGATAATGGTTGTATATGGATGATGTTGTGATTGCATGAGGAGGAATGGGCGGGGGTGGGTGGGGGGGTAGTATTTGTGAGTTAATTTTGACGCAGCCCGAAGGGATTTCTCCCCGTCCGGCTCCTCCTCCTCCTCCTCTTCCCTCTCTTCCAAGAAATGTTGATTACTTTATTTGTCATATCTATTTTGGTGTCCCAACGTAAACACAGCTTTAATTTGATCATGTGTGTTAGAACAATTTCGTAGAATTATTGTTTGTGTGTGCACGCGCGTTTGTGTATATGTGTGTGTGTATTTACCTAGTTGTATTTTACGGGAAGGGGAGCTACGGTCGTGGTGTCCCGCCTTTGTATCTCGCAGTGTCTAGTTTGCTCTTAAATTCATGAATAGTCTTTGTACACACTATTCTTTCGTCCAGTTTGTTCCAAGTGTCCACCACTCTATGTGGAAAACTGTTCTTCTTCAGATCTCTTCTATGTTTTTTGAGTTTCTTTCCATGTCCTCTT
Organism: Oratosquilla oratoria; assembly: GCF_046742065.1. NCBI lineage: Eukaryota > Metazoa > Arthropoda > Malacostraca > Stomatopoda > Squillidae > Oratosquilla > Oratosquilla oratoria. Next base: position 4,970,152 of record NC_134788.1, on the reverse strand, counting down.
GTGTGTGTGTGTGCGTGTGTGTGTGTGTGTGTTGTGTTAAGTTACCTAATTCTACTTACCTAACTGTAACATTCATAAAAAGAGCTGCATTCGTGGTATCCTGTCTCTTTTTGGCCAACAGTCATACGTAGTTTGTAATCCACTTGTAGTTTTATCTTGGGTTGCATCGTCTTCTAAGATAATCCAGTATTCGATGCACCTTTATGGAAAATCATGTTTTACGACAGGTATGTAGTCGTCTTTGATTTGTTTCGGTGACTTCGTTCGTGACGTTCTTCTCTCCCCTTAAAATAAATTGCATGTCTCAAGGAACCCTGCTAAAAAAAAAAAAAAAA
>NC_134788.1:4964817-4967317 GCF_046742065.1 Oratosquilla oratoria | reverse complement strand
CGCATATATTTCTGCGGAAGATCCAAAGATAACGCGAAGAATAAAAGATGAGAGAGACTGTAAGATCTATATCAATTGTGAAATTTTCATTTTAAAGCCAAAAAAGGCAAAATACTAGAAATGGATCAAAGCGAGAAAAATATCAACAATACATTGCTCGATGACGAATGAGTCAACTTCATAAAAATGTGTTGGTCACAGATACATTGTCACTTGACAAACATACGTATTAGCAACATCGTGAGTGAAACTAAGAATAATGAATAAATTTAAAAGTGGATTTACATTACATGAACGAAGAGATCATAGAATATTTAATTCCCTCTAGATTAGAATCTGAGGCAGTGGTGAAGGACATAAACAAAACTGAGAAACAACACGACAGTAACAACCAAACTGATTAACCTTTCAGATAAAAAGTTCGAAAAAGGTTAAAAACACACAAGAAAAGGTTAAAGACACATAAAAGAAACTGTTGAATTATAATTCGTTAAATGGAAGAGATTAAAGTGACGGGAAAGATGTCTGGAGCACTTCGAATATAAGCTGACGCGGCAAACCGAGGAAAAAAGGCATCAGAGGAAAGTGCAGCCTCTAGATCAGCGTTTCTCAACCTTTTTACCGTTGAAGAACCTTTAATGATAATAATGATAATATTAATAATAATAATAATAATATTATTATTATTAATAACAATAATAAAACAAAGTATGGAAAAAAATCTTGATAAGGGTGTACTAATAGGGCCTACTACAGTACTAATAATGATGACAAAGTGATAATGATAATACTGATAATGATGCAACCAACATGAAATAAGAATATTTTTTACAACAACAACAACAACAACAACAACAACAATAATAATAATAATAATAATAATAATAATAATAATAATAATAATAATAATAATAATATTAATGATAATAATAATAATGATAATAATAATAATAATGATAATAATAATGATAATAATAATAATAATAGCAATAATAATAATAATAATAATGATAATAAAAATATTAATGATAATAATATTATCAATAATAATAAAAATAATAATATTATTATTAATTATAATTATAATAATAATGATAATAATAATAATAATAATAATAATAATAATAATAATGATAATAATAATAATAATAATAATAATAATAATAATAATAATAATAATAATAATAATAATAATTAATGATAATGATAATAACAACAATAATGATAATAATAATAATGATAATGATAATGATAATAATAATAATAACAACAATAATAATAGTAACAATAGTAATAACAATGATAATAATAATAATAACAACAATAATAATAACAACAATAATAATAACAACAACAACAACAACAACAACGACAGCAACAACAATAATAATAATACTAATAATAATGATAATAATGATAATAATAATAATAATAATAATAATAATAATAATAATAATAATAATAATAATAATGATAATAATAACAATAATAATGATAATAATGATAATAATGATAATAATAATAATGATAATAATAATAATGATAACAATAATAATAATAATAGTAATAGTTATAATAATAATGATAATAATAATAATTAATAATAATGATAATGATAATAATGATAATAATACTAATTATAATAATAATAATAATAGTTATAATGATAATGATAATAATAATAATAATAATAATAATAATAATAATAATAATAATAATAATAATAATAATAGTAATAATAATAATAATAATAATAATAATAAAAATAATAATAATAATATAAAAAAAAAAAATAATAATAATAATAACAATAATAATAATACTACTAATGATAAAAAAAAAAATTGTACCACTGAAATGAGTACTACTAAAAACAATTTAAACCCCATATATTATGGACAAGTTTTCTGTTGAAGGCTCTCTTCTGAATGTAAAAAAATGATAATGATAAGTAACTAAATAGAAATCACATAATTCAATTCGGATGAAAACACTGAGAAATTTATATTTCTCTTTCAAGTTTCTTGACAAAGATACGTGGAAAATCAAATCAGTGTTTTGACCAGATTTATTGAATTGAGGCGCCTTAACATTTTGAGATGATGAAAAGTGATGTGTTAATTTAAGGATAGCTCAAAGAATTAACAAACCTAACTTACACAAATAAAGCTTCATATAACAGATATGAAATATTTTTCATCTTGACTATATACTAATATTAATAAACTTACTATTGCTCTATACCCTGTGTTTGTGTGTGTATTTACCTTATTGTATTTACCTAGTTCAGGTGCCATTTTTGTTGCTGCTCTCTGGATTCTTTCTATTTTCTTTATATTCTTTTTGGTGCTTGGTGACCACAATGTCGCCGCATATTCTAGTCTAGGCCATATCAGTGTGACCAATATTTTTTTTTAATAATTTCTTCGTCCAAATATATAAATGCCACTTTTATTTATCTAAGCAAGTTGTAGGACTCTCCGACAATTTTGTTTATCTG
>NC_134788.1:4952317-4959817 GCF_046742065.1 Oratosquilla oratoria | reverse complement strand
TTTTATTATGATTTTTTGTTTTATTTGACCAAATGACAAGACATCTTGTCATCGGAGTTGAATGGGTTAAGTAATTCTGCCTGTCCTATGGCAATCTACTTAAACTTGTCTTTCTTTTCTCGCAAAATTTACGCTGATTATTTCAAAACGTAAATCTCATCTTGTTTATTTGTTGTACAGATCACATTCTTCTCTGTGTGGGTATCAGATATGTTTATGTTTATGGTCATATTCATGTTTATGACGTCAGTCCTCGCTTCGCGCGAAGCGAAGACTGACGTCATATTTTTCTGGTGTTTGATCAAACATTTTGGTGTTTTATGATTTTTTGTTTTATTTGACCAAATGGCAAGTATCTTGTCATCGGAGTTTAATGGGTTTAAAAGCTTCTCTCTGATTTTTGTTGTTGTTGTTGTGGTCCTAAAGAATATTTTGATGATAAGATTCTCTGACGTCGACAAAGAGCTTAGTGGCAGCCGCGAGGATCTTCTTGATAGTAGCAAAGCTCTTACTCAAAATCTCTATGGGCTACTTGATGTCCACACAGATCTACTTAAATATTAAAAAGAGTCTTATGGTTCTGAGGGTTCTTCAGAATGTCTGAATGAGCTTTTGATAGCGTTGAAATTCTTTGTCTCTGTTGGTCGTTCAGTAACTCCTGTAGATAAGTAAAAAGCGACTTTTTTTGAAACAAAACAAAAGAGGAGTCATCGAAGATCTAATCCGTTCGTGAGCGCCATCTTGTGTCTCTATCCTGGCTAACGTCCGATAATGTCATCAACCGAGGAACTGGCGGATTCCGCCTGATCCGCCAAAGGCCTACAACATATCTTGTTGGCGTTGTGTCTTCTTATAGAGCCCCTCTGACACGTCATTCGATTCCTTTTACTTCTCAATTTGCAGTATTCGAGTCCCGTTGGTCCGGGGTTTCCACCTTTGCAATCTTATTTAGATAAGGGAAGGGGTCGACCGTTCGGTGGTGTGGTCTTTGCTCGCTCTCAAATATCCCCACACCACCTCGAGGGCGACCCGGACAGCAAGATGAGTCGGAAAGTAACTTGCCAGCTCCCCCGTCTGACGGCCACTGGGTCCCCTGTAGGTTCAGGGGTCCCACGGCGGCGACGGCATCGGGTCTTTGCTCGCCCTCGAAACCCTGGCCGTCCCCATTGTCACCGGCAGACGAAGCAGGCACCGAAGAGGAGGTCTCAGCCTCGGCGCAGAGTCGAGGACTGAGGTCGTCCTTTGACGGTCCTGCTCTGGTGGTTCCTGCCGTCGTCCTTCCCATTGATGCCGGCAAAAGCGCCAAGGGATCCAAAACTAAAGTCCTTACAACTCTCAACAGTGGAAGCTATCTCGGTTTTCATGATGCATGAACCTATATGCAGTCATACGTATACACATTAAAAATGCACGCACACATGCGCAGGTGTATGAATATACATAATGATATCACACACACACACACATACACACACACACACACACACACACACACACACACACACACACACACACACACACACACACACATACACACACACACACACACACACACACACACACACACACACACACACACACATACACACACACACACACACACACACACACACACACACACACACACACACACACATACATATATATATATATATATATATATATATATATATATATATATATATATATATACTGTATATATTTATATTTATATCTATATATATATGATATACTGTATATATATATATATATATATATATATATATATATATATATATATATATATACACTAGATCAATGGTCTCAAAATTGGCTTGTAAAATTAAATGCAATGTTATAGATGTAGATAAAAGTGACACTAAGCACGACTCCAAACCATTTAGGATTTTTTTTTAACCAAAATGGAGGAAAATAAAGGTTAAGAACATAAGAATGAAGGAGACTGCAAGAGACCATAAGGCCTACAGTAGGCAGCTTCGTATCCATCACCACCTGTCATCCCCATCCATAAAGTTGTCTAATCGTTTCTTAAAACAACTGATAGTTTCAGCGGTTACTACATGGTTACTAAGTCTATTCCATTCGTCGACCACCCTATTAGTAAACCAATTCTTGCCTATTTCCTTCTTAAATCTAAATGTGTCCAGTTTAAAGGCATTACCACGGGTCCTGGCCTGTTGTTTTAATATGATGACCTTGTTTGCGTCACCCTTGTTAAAGCCTTTGGTCCACTTGAACACCTCCATTAGACCACCCTGCACTCTGCGTTTTTCCAGAGAGTGTAAGTTAAGGTGTCTAAGCCTCTCTTCGTAAGGCAAATTTCCGAGTCCATGTATCATTTTAGTCATTCTCCTCTGTACTGATTCTAGTGAATTGATATATTCATCTGTACGAACTGAAATCCTCCAATTGTTGTTGTTTTACCCCAGAGAATGCAAAAGAAATGCTGGGATTGTGAACGTAATCTTTCCTATACTATTTCCAAATGTTATTGTAGACATTTATTAACCCATGAAACTCCGATGAGTTTGATCAAACATTTTGGTGTTTTAGGATTTTTTTTTATTTGACCAAATGACAAGAATCTTGTCATCGGAGTTTAATGGGTTTGGAAAGAGTGGGGCGGCTAGACTACAAAAATCATACTGAATATAAGAAACAAAGCATATGAAAACTGCTCAGAACATTTAGATCTTCCCAAGAAGAAATAAACCAATGATAACAAAAGATGAATATGTAAATTGATAGATAATTACATAAATAAACAAATGATTAAATGAATAAATTAAATAGGTAAATGAATGAATAAATAAATAAATTGATATATAAATAGATAAACATATTAGTAAACAACAGCACTCTTCTCAAAAATATAGAACAACTTACCTACTGTGCCACACAATACATCCACACAGAAATACATTCACAGTTCACAAAGGTAAACGCCAAAGTGCACGTCCAGAAACGTATTTGACTGGTGTAGGCCAAGGTCTAAATATACAGGTCAGACCGTTTGAATTCTTCTGCGCAGCTTCTGACGTCATTAGGCTGGGTCCATTTTCTCTTTGTGAAACACTGAAGAAAACTGTGAAACGCCAAGGACGACAGGAACTATAATATTTTATATATTATATATATATATTATATATCATATATATTCATATATATAGACAGGAACTATAATATTTTATATATATTTATATATATATTTTATATAATATTTGTCAGAATATAACTAATTGCGTGGAGCGGTGCGAGCGAAGGCAACAACCTACCCGAACGACGGACCAGCTTCAACTGACAGCTATAGGACCCGTGAACCCCACTTTGAACAGCCAGGTGACGTTCACGGGCCCGCTGCGCCAACTCCCTCGAAATTCGGTCGGAAGTGGTTAGACCTGTTATTCCTTAGATCTTGGTGTAGGCTTGTTCAGTTACAAATGGCGTTCCCGTATACATCTCCCCCGTTGTGGAATTACCAAGGATGAGTGCGGATCCTTTCAGAACGAGAAATCTTACACAAAATATACAAACATTAACATTAATTTAGCTACGACGAAAGGTCCGCAAGTCCGATTTCAGAAAAATAAAGTCAGTCGTACTAAATCTTACTCATTTATCTAAATGAAATGCCAGTATTTCAATATAAAACTTAAGTTTGCATTTAAAAAAATACAAGAAATGTATATAACGTGTAAAATACCTTCGATAGGACTTTAATGGACTATATAGTGGTAACCGAGAGAAGAGTAGGAAGAGTTTTGGATGTACATGTTCCGAGGGGAGAGAGTAGGGGAATATCAAATCATTTTGTGGTGGAAGGTAAATTGAGAGTGGAGCATAGATGGAGAAGAGGAAATAGGCAGAAGGTAGGGATGTGCTTAGAGTAAAGTGCTTAAATGAGAGAGAAAAGGAGAAAGAGTACAAGAATCTGAGAGAAGAGTGGAAGGGAGTGAAGGATAGATTAGAACTAAGAGTGGAGGAGGAATGGTGATGGTTCAGAGATGGAGTCACAAGGTGTGCGAAGTTGGTGTTTGGAACAAGGAGGACGGGAGGAAATAGAAGGAAGGGTAGCGAATGATGGGATGATGAAGTAAAGAAAATTGCAGAAGATAAGAATCGAGCATTGAAAGACAATAATAATAATGATAATGATATTAACAATGAAAACAATCGGTTTACTGAGTTAACACTGATACAGTGATACACTCCAGGTCTTTAGCCTTGTGACCCCTCAGGTCAGCAGCGTGAGACCTCTCTGTTTCTAAATTCTGGTTGTCGACCTAATGCTCGACATTTCTCAATGCTAGAAGTATGTGTGTGACTGTGATAGTCATAATAGTCAGAGGCCCCTGTAACGATATCAAGACATACAGGACAGTGCGCATTTGAATAAAAGAAAGCTTTGTTTCCCTCAGTTCCAATAAAACGATGGTGACGTTATACCGGAAGTGTCAGCATACTACCTCAGACTATATCAGTCGGCCCACACTTACGAACAATGGCATCGGATCATGTTACCTTACCATATGGAGATTTCCGCGAATACACCTTAGCTACAGGTGCCTAAGCACCTCAGTTACTTCCTCATTGGCATTGATGCCTACAGTGAAACGGTATACAATTTACCAGCTTGTTGTAGCGGGGCCACGTGTTACTATAGGATGATGTGGGAGTTATGTTTTCAATTTCTGGCACGAAGGCATCCAGCCGTCTTTTGAATACCTCCACTGTGCAGGATGTGGTGTTCTTCAAGTAGTTGGGAAGACTATTGAAGAACTTGGGGGCAGCTCTGGCGAGAGAGTTTGCTCGGAGAGATATGGTGCTCTTTGTGCTATTCCTTCAATATTGCAAGATATCCCTCTCGTCCTTTCTTGGCTGAGTGTCACTCCAATGTTGGGGACGTGACCCTACAACGTTTTCCATGTGTAAATGATCAGGTACCACTCTCTGCGCCTTTGGAGTGAATATAGTTTGAGGTGCTTGGGTCTGTCTCAGTGGTTCATGCCTTTCACACTTTCAATCTTGCTGGTGAAGGTTCTTTGGACACTCTCAGATTTATCTATATCCCTTATACTATCTGGGTTCCACAGTTGGTTGCAATATTCAGGTTTAGGTAGCACCAGGGTTTTCCACAGTGTAATCATGCAGTCCTCGTCTCTTGATGTAAATGTTCTAAGGATCCAACATGATAATTTACTGGTGCTGTCAACAATTTTGTCAATGTGTGTGGTAAACTTGCCATCTCGACTCAAGATTACTCCCAGATCTCTTATATTCGCCTTATTCATGATCTCTCCGTGAGCTGTGATGTGGGGTTGGATGTTATTTGTGAGGGCTTTGCCATTTCTCATCAGTTCAAATTTGATTTCGCTGAATTTCATGTTGTAATCGGCCCAGATGTACACGTTTCAAGTTTCCTCTGAAAGAGGTTAGTATCTTCGATCCCCCTTATTTCCTTGGTGGCTCTGGTGTCATCTGCGAATGAGGATATGTTGAAATGTTTAACTGTGCTGTCAATGTCGCTAATGTGTACTAGGAACAGGAAAGGGCAAACACGGAGCCCTGTAGGACGCCACTTATCACTGAAGATGGTTCCGAAGATGTTCCGTTTATGGCTACACGTTGCTGTCTGTCATGAAGGAAGCTGTGCAACCATTGACCCAACTTGCCTATTACTCCCAGGGCCTTCAGCTAATGTAGTAGGATATCATGGGCCATTTTACTGAAGGCCTTAGCAAAGTCCAGGTATCCAGCAGCTACATTACTGTCCCTCTCCAGCTTGCACCCCTGATAGCCAATATGATATAGTATAGTATGGTATAGTATAGTATAGTATAGTATAGTATAGTATAGTATAGTATAGTATAGTATAGTATAGTATAGTATAGTATAGTATAGTATAGTATTCATAATATCTGTGACCATGCCCTCATCTAGGGATTGTCTCTATATCCTGTGTAGTATGGGCGAGAGTTCCTCCTTGCAGGCTTTTAGAGGGGGTGCTCCCATGCCATCTGGCCCAATTGAGAAAGGATTTGAGTCCCCCTATTACCCTCACAATATCCTTGCTGGAGAAGTCGAGGTCACACAGTGTACCCTCCTTTGATTCAACAAAGAACATTATGGGAGAGTCTATCACCGTATTGACGATGGATATGCTGAAGGTACATTCGTACTGTTTTCTTAGTTGTTCAGTTGTCAAGGTAGTTGTCCTGTATCATATCCCCATCTTCATCTATTAAGGGGCCGACCAGAGAATTGACATTCTGTTTTTTCTTTGCGAACGTAAAGAAGTGTTTACTGTTGGTTTTTATTACGCTTATTGGTTTCCTTTCATTGTGATTATGTTCTTCCTCGTGTGACTTTAGTGTCTAACTTTTAATTATAATTAGCTTGGTTTCTAAGGTTGATTGCTTTGGTGTTGTATTGGCCTCGTGGAGTTTGCGGGAAAAATATTTCCTTTTCTTGAAGAGGATCCTCCTGTCTCTCGAGATTTGTGGTGTTGTCCTTCTACCCATTCAACTCCGATGACAAGATTCTTGTCATCGGAGTTGAATGGGTTACCCCTATGAGTGGGACATGCAAGCTGCATATGTCGTAGCACACCTTCAGGAAGATCTGGATAACTTACTGTGTGGATTTACCGTCAAGATGTCCCTGCCAGTTTTCATTTCTCAATTTCCTCTTGATCTCATCCCATCCTTGAAGAAGGATGGCAACAAAACTACAAGAATAATGATAGGATGATAAACAACATATGATTAGGACTATAATGTCAATTTGTCACCGCCTGTACACGCCTTGGTACATTAAGTCTCTGGACGACTCAATAGATGTTAAAAGACCTCTGAATTTACTTCACCCTCCAGAAATTTACACATACCAGAATGTTCTTCGTCTCTTATTTAAAGAAGTTTGTAAAAGACCCACACAGGCATCTCTACAGCTTATACGTAGACTACATGTCGGTATTATGGATGTAAGAGGGGGTTTGCACGGTCTAACGGTTCGTGTGAACTCGTGTGAACGGGGTATTTGGTTGTCGAACATGGTTCGACAACCAAATACCCCGTTCACACGTTCACACATCACTTTAAACACGTGTCTGTCGAACCGCGTTCGACGAACCGTTAGACCGTGCAAACCCCCCTCTAATGCAGTTGGAAGTTCTAAAATCCACTCGGATAAACACTTAAGCAAAATGTTGTAATGTCTTTCTTTTTTCCTTTTCATTATTTTCTTCCTGCCCTACTTTAACGACCTACATTTCAACTTTTTTTTTTCTTCTTCTGTAGGTTCCTAAGGAAGCTTACACCTATATCCTAGACCTGCCGATGACATCATCTAAAACCCGGGTGACTTACGTCAACTATCACTGCGCAGTATGTAACGATGACGCCAATCATCTGCACATCTGGAACGTTACAATCAATTGTTCAACTAGACAGGCAAGTAATTCTTTTTAAGCACCTACAATTGTTTCGTATAACATTACTA
>NC_134788.1:4932317-4944817 GCF_046742065.1 Oratosquilla oratoria | reverse complement strand
CCAATGCAAAGTTGGATGTTGTCTTATATGCGCAATGATCTTGCAGTCCCCCGTGTTCCTAAACTTGAATGATCAGTTTCTTTTTACCATTTCCGTCTATTAAGTAATTATGTACTTGAATCCAAAGACTATCCAGAATGCATCATAAACAGGCGTGTTCGTGGGGAACCGTAGTTTTAGAACCGATGAGACGATGAACATCTTAGATTTTACTTTTCAAACGTTTCAGCAATCAAGATGACTTATTCGCCCTTGGATCGTGTTTGGGATACTCGCCCCTCCGTGCTTCTGAGCAAGATGGAGCCAAAACCTGCCTACGTTATTAATTAACACTTTTTTTTTTTTTTTTTTTTTTACAAAATTCTCTTTCTCTTTCTTTCTATTTTTCATGGTCACTGTTCTAAACTCAGTAGTTGCGTACCTCCACCTACAGGGAAACCACGCTATCTTTCGTAAGAATCAACTAAAGTCTTTGTGCTCCATTGAGTCCGTTTACGGTGTGGCATACGTTGTGATTTACTACTACAGTAGACCAGCGTTGCTTATCCTTTTTACCCTTGCATAACCTTTGAAATAAATTGCATGTCTCAAGGAACTCAAAAAAAAAAAAAAAAAAAAAAAAAAAAAAATATATTCTCATTTTATTTTCATCGTAATGATAGGTTAGATAGGATGATGTCTATATTACATTATTACAATAACCAAGAATATGTCGTGCGTATTTAATTATAGTACGTATATGAAATTGTATAGAAAATCAAAAGTGCATTAGCTTATTTCACTTGTTCTCGCGGAACCCTTAGAGACCTTTTGCAGAACCTTAGGGTTCCGGGGAACCCTAGTTGAGAAACGCTGTATTAGACATTCTGCCAAATCAACCTTAACCCATTCAACTCCGATGACAAGATGTCTTGTCATTTGGTCAAATAAAACAAAAAATCATAAAACACCAAAATGTTTGATCAAACACCAGAAAAATATGACGTCAGTCCTCGCTTCGCTCGCAGCGAAGTGAGGACTGACGTCATATTTTTCTGGTGTTTGATCAAACATTTTGGTGTTTTATGATTTTTTGTTTTATTTGACCAAATGACAAGACATCTTGTCATCGGAGTTGAATGGGTTAATAGATGCCTCTCTCTTATTTCTCATCTATGTGCTATTTTGTTTTTATTCATCTATTTTATTCTGTATATAGTAAAGGAGGCTGTATAGTATGATAAATATATTTTTTCAAGGATTACAACAACGATTTGAATCATCTCTATGGCACGTGGAAACTCTTTATTCCTATGTCCTTTCTATGCTCCCATGGCATACTACATGTAGCTCGATTCTATAAATACAAGAACTCCCTTGCGTAAAGGAAGGTTATATTCGATGTCATTTTGTTTTTGTTTTCCATTCTTGTAAAGACTAAACCCAGTATTACAGGTTTATATTCCTTCTCGATTCTTGTTGGTTCTCTTATGATTCAGAAATTTTAAGTTGGTTTGACTATCATTTCCATTTCATTCTTCTTCCTTTAGATTTAATTTTATTCAGTTTACGTTGCCAGGGTCAAAATCACTTTGGATTAAGTGCCTATGACTTTTACATGTCACTTCATTCATAAACTGATCTAACCGTATTCTGAAATACGAAAGCTCCTCCAGTGTTTTGTATTTGCTTATGTGATTAGTGTCGTCTGCATATAAAAAGGCCTATTTGCATGGGTAAACCGGCTCTAGATCATTCGTATGAACTGGGTGAGAGGACAGAGCTTTGAGGCACACCGACTTTAGGTATAAAATGTCGGGACAGGTAACCTTGCCACTTTATTCTTATCACTCAGTGTTATGGTCGTGTGGATGAAGTTCTCCTTCCCCGATCCTGACTGGGATCCTGGTATACCTCACAAATCTGTGTACACAGCCGCCTTCCCACACAAAGCTGTTTTGACTTTCGTGCACAAGGGAAGGCAATTAGAGGGATAGGAGAAAAATGTCCATTACACACATGACGAAAAATTGGCAGCTTTACTGCAAAGAATGGGAAACGGAACTGGTTATAAAAAAATAAAATAAATAGAAAAATAAGTGTTCAGCCCTTAGGACTGACCACTGAACAACTTCTACAATTATAACAGGTTACTCAGGTGGGCGTGGCATAGTAAGGGGTAGCGAACTGCCACCGGCGTTGCCGCCAGTCGCGTTGCCGGTGAATGGCTACACCTCTATCAGGGAATGTAAATCCTCCTCGGGCTTTCTTGGCTCATTGTAGTGAAGAGATATTCAGAGAATGAGGATGTAATCCCTCTCTGGGAGAGTCCCCAAGCACTCCCTCTAAGGGTGATATTTCTCTGCCCTCTAAGGGAGAGTTCAGCTTGTGGCGACGCAGTCGCCGCATATATATGTGAATATGCCTATCTTTGCATTTCTGGTGTTAGTTACATTACAATGGATCTATTTAGTATTAGTGAATGTGCCTTGACCTGGTATATGATTTGTAGTTATAATTATGTAGTTTAGTAGGTATAAAGAAATGATTAATGATCTGTCTGGCGACACTATGTACCTGTTTCGGTAACTTTTTGCTGGGCGGTGGCGTGGTGTGTGTTGTATATTTGAGTCAGGTGTTTACGACTTGGGAATGTGGAGATCAGCAAGATTGGAGGTATTGCAAGAGGCCAGTGCCTGTCAGGCATGTGACATATCGTATTAGTTAGTAATGGTATATGAATACACAAAAAAGTACTTTTATAACCAGATATATTATATAGGCAGAGAAGTGTTCAAGCCTGAGGGTTTGACCAAATTCCGACTGGTTAAATGACTACTTCAGGAAACTGCATCAAGCCGACTGTTAAACAGTATTCTCTACAATACTAGTATACGATAGTAAAGTGGCTATCTGCATAGATGTGTAAATAAGATTTTACAGTAGCAAATTGTTCATCCTCAGGACGATCCTCGGATATCAAATTAGACATCTAGAGAAGACCGTATCGTTCAATAGCTGAATAAAGTCTGGCCTACAGTCGTTTCTACGACTGTGAAGCTCGGTTACACCCGAGGTTGCATCATGCTATCAAATTTCATTATTTCTCTATATACAAAGGATATAGAAATATTACACAATATACTTCAAAGTTTATAATAAGGATTATAAACCTTTACAAAGGAAAGGAATAAAATTATGAAATCCTGTTATTCAAGAGCTGTCTTTCGGTGCTACTATAGCGTGAGGTCTACCACACTATTGCGTGAGATCTACTTCCCGTTAGTGCTATAGCGTGAGATCTACTTCCCGTTAGTGCTATAGCGTGAGGTCTACCATTTCCATACATTTATTTTAGCGATAAACACATAATTTGTACATATCCTAGGAATGACTTAGATAGATAATTAGATTTCTAATTACATTCGTATTAAAGGAAGAAAGGTAAAGATAAACATGTTATATTATATTGCCATACATTTATTCTAGCGATACACACATCGTACATCTTCTAAGAATGACACAAATAGGTTAGGTTAGGTTAGGTTAGGTCAGGTCACGTGGACAGGTCACGTTTTTTTATGTATTTGGTCACATGTTTGATGGACAGGTGCGGGGAGCGTCCCGGAGGAACGCGGGTCACTCGGTAGACCGCAGGCTGCACCTGGGTACTAGGGCGACATATGGCGGTAGACCTCACGCTATAGTAGGACCAATTGGTGAGTGGGAGTACATATTCACCGTAGGCACAATATTAACCCATTAAACTCCGATGACAAGATTCTTGTCATTTGGTCAAATAAAACAAAAAATCATAAAACACCAAAATGTTTGATCAAACACCAGAAAAATATTAGATGTGATAGTGCTGAGAGGAGCAGATACTGTATCGAATCATTATCGTCTATCGACAAAAGTGACTAATAGGAAGAAGCGTGGGTCTAAACGGAGAGAGGGATAAGTGTGATCGGCATTGAAAAATCGAGGGAAAGTCAGGTGTCTAATGACTGAAATAAAAGGAAAAGTGGAATGAACGGAAAGACGTAGAAAATGAAAGGGTAAAAGTAGACATTAACCCATTCAACTCCGATGACAAGATGTCTTGTCATTTGGTCAAATAAAACAAAAAATCATAAAACACCAAAATGTTTGATCAAACACCAGAAAAATATGACGTCAGTCCTCGCTTCGCTGCGAGCGAAGCGAGGATTGACGTCATATTTTTCTGGTGTTTGATCAAACATTTTGGTGTTTTATGATTTTTTGTTTTATTTGACCAAATGACAAGACATCTTGTCATCGGAGTTGAATGGGTTAAAAAAATGGCAGTGCAAGAGGTCACTCGAGGTGTATGCGATATGCAAAGAGCTGGACGAAGAAGACCCAACTGGCGGTGTGAGAAAATGGAATAGGGTGGAGAGATGAGAACAGAGGATATCTGATGCTTTTAAAGTGAATAGGAAACTTTTCTGGAAAAAGGTGAATAAAATGAGACCCAAAAGACAGGATAGGGAGTAGGACCATAAACGAAATAAGCTTACATGCTTTTTTGTGTTATCCTCGGCAATTGTAACTAATTTCGAACTATGTATTCTTTTCATTATCTATATTTCATGTATTTTATTCATTGCCAAATGAAATTATTATTATTATTATTATTATTATTATTATTATTATTATTATTATTATTATTATTATTATTATTATTATTATTATTATTATTATTATTATTATCATTATTATTATTAAGAGTGGAAGGAAATTATCATAAGTTTTGAAAGGTGTATTAATATATTTTAAAGAACAGTTGAATGTGAACGAAGATAGGGAAATTAAAATGTCAACGCTGGGGAGTGGTGGAGCAGGAAGAAATGTGATTAACCCATTAAACTCCGATGACAAGATTCTTGTCATTTGGTCAAATAAAACAAAAAATCATAAAACACCAAAATGTTTGATCAAACACCAGAAAAATCTGACGTCAGTCCTCGCTTCGCGCGAAGCGAGGACTGACGTCATATTTTTCTGGTGTTTGATCAAACATTTTGATGTTTTATGATTTTTTGTTTTATTTGACCAAATGACAAGAATCTTGTCATCGGAGTTGAATGTGATTAAGGTACGTTTTGCTCGGTTCGATTACACTGGTCAACAAAACTTATCAAAATAGCTGTCTCACAAGCAAAAGAAAGTGAACTTGATATAATTTTTTCTGCTGATTTCAAATATGTTGTCAGAAATTTTCGACCAGGCATATTTTTTCTGTGATAGCATGTTAAATTTGAAACAATTATAACTAATAAGTGAGGTTGATCTTTCAATCAAACTTACCTTTAAAATGCAGAAATGTATGGTTTTTGAGTGTATTTTGCTTCTGGGAGATACCTTTTTAGTGTCCAACAGTATTCAGCCAAGAATGAAGAGCTCCACTTCCCTTGATGCCGGGTTTCCATGTTCAGAATGACCTGGTGAAACCTCTCACCGTGCTCGTCACTGACGGCGCCAAGATTTGCAGGAAAAAAGACCGAGAGCCTAGGACTCTAGAAAGTGGATTTTTAGGCTCATATTGCATCCCAAGGCCTTGTAGGATGTCAGTAGCTCTTTTACGATTTGAGAATAGTTTATTGTTTTGTGATTCCTCAAAAAATCTGCGCAAACTTTCTTAAATGACACCCATGCACCCTTTTCAAGATCATTTTGCTCTTTATCAAAATTCTGGTCTCTCATCAGCTCCTTAATCTGTGGTCCAACAAAAATACCCTATTGGATTTTTTCGTCACTTATTCTAAGAGATCGTTTCGGCCACACATTCTTTTCACAATAACTTTTCTTCTTCCGACTGTCCCACTCACAGAAAAAACAACTAAACTTTGTGTAACCCACTGCATTCCAAGTAAAAGTGCCACAACATTTAGGTCACCACAGATATTCCATTTATGTTCTTCATACTTAATTTTTTGCAATAGAAGCTTCATACTCACATGTTTCCTTCATGTTAACTGCATGGGCCAGAGGAACAGAAGGAAACTTATTTCCACTGTGGAGCAAAACCGCTTTCAGATTCACTTTTGAAGAATCAATAAACAAGCACCACTCATTCCTGTCAAGTGAGAAAAACTGTTCAAAATCACAATGTCGCTTACGATAAAAACTAACTTTGGATTCTTTCTGGAGAAGATCCAGCCCTTTAACCTGAAAGCAAAAAGTTCATATTGTTTTTTGACAATTTGACAATTTGACAATTTGACAATTGTTTTTTGACATATTGTTTTTTGACCCCGCACAAAGTCATTCAGACCCCCCTGAATCAATAAATGTGGCTCATTTGAGGCACAGATTGGCTGAATGTGCATAACATTCTCACGCAGTGTTGCCAAACTCAGTGTTGCCAATAGCTTGATTGGAATTTATCCCACGTAACATATCGTGGAACACAAAAACTGAGTGGTGGAAAAAAAATTGGACATTATTTTTGGATTTTGCATGCAAAAACATATAAGATACAACTATTGTTTTCCTCGGGACAAATTGTTTGCTGACCAGTGTTATCGGTCAACGATGGTTGTCAAACAATTGTCAAGAGCACCAATTCTTTGTTTTTAGATGGGGCTGTTTTGCTTCGAGCGACTAACAATAGAGCCGCTTATGATCATCGTTGGCTCCGAATAATCACTCGGCTAATAGCTAGAAGACGACTAGAAGATATTTAATGAACAACCTTCTAGCCTAATTCTACTTTATATGCTCAAAAAAAAAAAAAAAAAAAAAAAAAAAAAAAAAATCGCCACGTGGTGGGGAAAAATAATTTGTCTGTTCGAAAATAGCATACACACAGAATCCCGAAACAAAATAATACAGCCTCTATTTTCTCGTGCAGCGATAATCGTTGAACAATGATTGTAGAGTGATAATCGTGATAACTGCAGAGAAACGTACCTTTAGAGTTAGAATGAGTTAGTGAAAGAGAAATAAAGGGTGCAAGAAAAAAACAACAACAAAAAAACAGTAGGGATGGATTGGGTGAATATAGAGACGATTAAAATGTGGCAGGATGGTGAGGCAGCGGGTTCGTGATTGCTAAAGCGGCCCATACACGATAAATTATGTTGCACAATTTCATTGTCAATTCAGAGTATTGACAATGAAATTGAGCAATATAATTGATCGTGTATGGGCCGCATGAGGGTGTACTATAATGTATGCCATGAAAAATGGAAAATTCACAAGGGCTGGAAGAAAGCACGCATAGTTCCGATTTATGAGGGTAAAGGATACAAGGTCGAATATGAATATATTATGTAAAAAGTATGACACTCATAATATACAGAATAAGAAAAGAAGCAGAATAGAGGATAGGGGAAAATCCTTGCATTTTTCGTAAAGGGAGGGATTGTGCAGATTAAAAATTATTTCAGCCCTGGGTGGGAGTCGAACTCGAACCGCTGGATTGGCGGTTTCGAGCGGCATCACTGCGTCGTCGAACCGACGATTCATGGATCTTGAGATGATAAAACAGATAGGAAGGGTGTATGGGAACCGTGATATTGTATGAAGTAAGGGAAGAGATTTAGAGGCGATGAAGATCTTTTATAGTGGTTGTGAAGCTTGTGGTGAATAAAGACAGCGAGGTTTTTGAGGTAAACTTTGGTTTGAGGCAAGGATGTGTACTGCCGATATGGTTCTTTTACCTGGATCAGTAGATATCCTTAGGTCTTGATAATCCTGAGAGGTAGTTTGGTACCCCTATTTCTTAACCCATTAAACTCCGATGACAAGATTCTTGTCATTTGGTCAAATAAAACAAAAAAATCATAAAACACCAAAATGTTTGATCAAACACCAGAAAAATATGACGTCAGTCCTCGCTTCGCGAACGAAGCGAGGACTGACGTCATATTTTTCTGGTGTTTGATCAAACATTTTGGTGTTTTATGATTTTTTTTGTTTTATTTGACCAAATGACAAGAATCTTGTCATCGGAGTTTAATGGGTTAATTAGCTCCTAGAACACTTGTGATTTGGAATCAATTTTGTTCAAGGATGCTCGCTGGCCTAGGGGGTTAGAGCGTCGCTATTTTCGGCGGAGGTCGAGGTGACGGCAGTTCGAACCCCGCCACCAGCGAGTTGGACCAAGGGTATGGTTCACTAAATTCTACGCTACAAAGTCCTCTATAAGGGGTAACGTCCTAGCCTACTGATCGCGAGGGTAGGGGTTGCGACGTAAAAGCGAATTATCATCATCGAAATGTAAATTCCTTTCTTCAAAACCTTGGGACACTCATTCCTGTGACAAATTTGATTTTTGCGTATAAACATGCATCGATCATGCCTCTTGTGTGCTCGATGTAGAATACTTGATTTCTAGTCATCTAACAAAATTCATTCACTATATACTACCGTGTCGTATATCTCTAACTAAACTCTTATGGCTGATCATAATTCTTCGGTTAAATTAACCCATTAAACTCCGATGACAAGATTCTTGCTATTTGGTCAAATAAAACAAAAAAATCATAAAACACCAAAATGTTTGATCAAACACCAGAAAAAATATGACGTCAGTCCTCGCTTCGCGAAGCGAGGACTGACGTCCTATTTTTCTGGTGTTTGATCAAACATTTTGGTGTTTTATGATTTTTTTTGTTATATTTGACCAAATGGCAAGAATCTTGTCATCGGAGTTTATTAATGAAATTCAAACCACTCTGTCTTGACTTTCCTCTTCTTTTACATATGTAAATGTTGATCTAATTTTCAGCCATATCAGACGAATCCAGCATTTCTACTTCCTCGACTTAATTCCTTCATCCTCAGGTTATTATTTTGTCTCAATCTCTTACCATCACTACTTCTCAGGATCCTCCAAAAGTCCTCTTTAAACCGGGCCGACTCTCGCCAACCGTTGTGAGCTCCTTTGTGTAGAAACGACTTTGGTTACAATTTGATTTTCGAATATTCAAATGTCAAATTACCTTTACATCATATACTGAGTTTATCCTCTCTTAGTTTGCCATTCAGTTTCTCGGTATATGATGAAAAGGTGATTTGACAATTGGATGTTCGAAAAGCGGAAGACTGTAACAGAAGTTGTTTCCACTCAAACGAACGCACAAAGGTTAGCGAATCGGTCCAGTGTGAAGCGAGGGATTGTGAAAAGAATCACCTAATCAGGTGGAGAGAGGATACACTAAAGGTTTACTATACAAACAACAGAAAAGTAATAGATAAGACTGATTTGCTGCGAGGTAAAGCATGCGTAGTAAGATTTGATATCATAGCTATTACTCAATCCTGGATCAATATGGCTGGTAGACATATTCCCCCGGAAATAGACATGCTGTTAACCCATTAAACTCCGATGACAAGATTCTTGTCATTTGGTCAAATAAAACAAAAAATCATAAAACACCAAAATGTTTGATCAAACATTTTGGTGTTTTATGATTTTTTGTTTTATTTGACCAAATGACAAGAATCTTGTCATCGGAGTTTAATGGGTTAAGGAAGAAGAAATTACAGAATCTATTTGGGTGGAGATTATAGGCAAGAATAAGGAACTTGTCATTAGCGTCCTATATAGACCTCCTAACCTCAGCGTTAAGCAGACTGATCCCCTGATTCATGAAATTCGCAGGGCGTCCCAGTACAAAAACATTGTGATCATGGGTGATTTTAGTTATAGAAACATTGACTGGGAAATTTTAGTAGGACTCCAGGAAGCGGAAAATTTCTTAGATGTGGTGAAGGGTAATTTCCTAAAACAAATGATTACCGATCCTATGAGGGGAGAGAATACTTTGGAGTTACTTTTAACTAATAGAGAGCACCTTATGAGAAACGTAAAAGTGGGAGTCTAGGCTCTAGCGATCACCAAAGATTATTTTTTTTTTATATAATATATAGGAAGAATTAGTACGAATAACGTTCTGGTACAGGACTTCAATTTTGATAAGATGAGAAAGAATTAAGGACAATTGGTCACCGACCCAGGGCGCTGTAACGGGGTAAAATACACGGTCAGCCCGGACGTCATTAGTACAGTCAAGTGTCGGGTCACTGAGGGTAATATGCGTACCTTGGGTCAGGTCACTTACAAGCGCGAGGTCAACAGGCCGGTCAGCGATTTGGATGAAATCTACAGTAACAGCTTAAATTCTTAATGCTCAAAATAAATCTATTCCCCTCAAGTCAATGCAGAAGAATAATAATACTCCCAAATGGATAAAGGAAGATTGAAAAATGAGATCTGAATAAAAAGAGGACCTTACGCCAGAATAACAAAAGGGGGAAATTCACCTTAGATCCAGATATAATGACATGGCAAGACTGGTTAAAGAGAACACGCGCACAGTGAAACGTAACTACGAAATTAAGGCTACCAGACAAGCGAGACCCAACCCAAAGGGCTTCTTTCATCTCTACAGAACAAAAAATAAGGAAAGGATAGGCCAATTTAGAAATGACGAAGATGTCATGATAGAATCGGAGGAAAAGATGAGCGAGACGTTTGACAAATATTTTCTCTCGGTATTTACAAAGGAGAGGTTAGACATAATACCTGACAGCGATCCGATTTTCAGTGGGGGTGAAGAAAGTAGACTATCTAACATCAGCATTAGTAAGATAGTAGTTAAACAGATTGAAATGGCTTAAAACTGCAAAATCCTAGGGTCGAGACGAAATTTCTCCGAGAGTGCTTAAGGAGTGTAAATTTGAAATCTGCGACCAGTTAACGGATAGGTTTATTAAGTCGGTAGACACTAGTTTTGTGCCTATTGTTTGGGGGCAGGCAAACGTTGCTCTTGTTTTCAAAAAGGCAGATAAATTGTCTATATGCAACTACAGGCCAATCAGTTTGACATTAGTCATAGGAAAAATGATTAAATTAATGATAGCTAATAAAATCAGAGATCACACTAAGAGACATGATTTGATTCGTGCCTCACAGCATGCGTTCTCCAAGGGCAAGTCATGTGTGACTAATCTTCTATCTTTTTACATTAAAGTATTCAAAGCATCAGATAACAATAATAGTTACGATGTTATTTACCTCGACTTTAGCAAAGCATTCGACAAGGTGCCCCACCAGAGACTACTCAATAAAGTCAAAGGCCATAGCATAGGAGTAAAAGTGTTAGAATGGATTGGAACTAGGATCACTGACAGAAAATAGCGGGTCATCATAAATGATGTAAAATCCAAATGGTGGAGTGTTTTTAGTGGAGTTCCCCAGGGCTTGGTTTTGGGTCCCTTATTGTTCATTATGCATATAAGCGACTTAGACAATGGAATTAATAGTGATGTTAGTGAGATTGAGGACGACACTAAAGTAGGATGCCTAATTAGGCCAGGAGAAGATGCCGAGATTCTGCAGGAAGGTCTTAACAATTTATTCACATGGTCGGAGAAATGGCAAATGGACTTTAATATCAAACCCCGAAAGCAGATATAGTTTATAACACGTTTTTAGAAAAAAAAAAAAAAAATGAGTGCGAGAGAGACTTGGGAGTTCGAGTATTGACCTTAAATCAAGGAAACAGTGCATTAGCGCCAGGAATAAAGCTAACAGAGCATTAGGTTTCATTACTAGGACGGTAATTATCAAACTCTACCTAGCGTTAATTAGACCCATCCTTGACTACGCGGTACAGTTTTGGTCACCGTCCTATAAAATGGGCAACAATTCATAGAATCAGTACAGAGGAGAATGACCAAAATGATACATGGGTTCAGAGTCTTAGGCACCTTAACTTACACTCTCTGGAAAGAGTGCGGGGTGATCAAATAGAGGTGTTCAAGTGGATCAAAGGCTTTAACAAAGGTGACACAAACAAGGTCATCATATTAAGACAAAAGGGCAGGACTCGCAGTAATGGATTCAAATTGGAAAGAAATAGGCAAGATCTGGTTTACTAATAGGGTTGTCAACGAATGGAATAGATTTAGTAACCATGTAGTGAGTGCTGAAACTATCGATTGTTTTAAGAAACGGTTAGACAGTTTTATGGATGAGAATGACAGGTGATGATGGACATGGAACTGTCTAGTGTAGGCCGTATGATCTTTTGCAGTTTCCTTCATAAGATCTTATGTTCTTATGGCAGCTTAGACAGGGATCGCGACAAAGAATTCCGTATTTTTAAGTGTGAAACTGGAAGAGCGGCGGTAATTCTGTAACACAGGAAATATAGATAATTAGAAACGCCCGATGTAACTCGATTAGGATGGGCGAAGCCGTTTTCAGGGTTGAGTAATGACGAATCGGGTAGAGCTGGGAACCGGTCGAGAAGGAGGTAGCCATTCTAAAGCCGGGTCTAAGGTCTATATACACCATGCAACGAACCAGCTACAACTAACAGCGATGGGACGCGCGAACCCCACTTTGAGCAGCCAGGTGACGTCACGGGCCCGCTGCGCCAATACCCTCGAAATTCGGTCGGAAGTGGTTAGACCTGGTATATATAGACCTTGGCCGGGTCCACACTTGTTGTATTTCCACGTATCGTATCATCTTAGCGTAC
>NC_134788.1:4917317-4927317 GCF_046742065.1 Oratosquilla oratoria | reverse complement strand
AGAGAAATCATTAGCTTGTACATTAATAGCAGGTTGTAGGTCTGTTATAATTACAGCCTCTATTATGGTCAGGCGTTGGAGGTCCTTCTCCTCTGCGACAGTTTCTGTATCACTTATTATGGTTTCCCTGTCGAGATGGCGTCTGTGGTGGGTCCAAAGGTGGTGTTTAGGTCCTCCTTGTTGAAGGTTGAAGGTGATTCGTCTGGACAGGGTGATATTGTCATTCCCAGGTATGGTAGATAGGGGCGTACAGTCCTCCTCTGGGCAAGTGAATTTGTACACTTCGTGGGACTGACGAATTCCGTGTGGTTTCGGTGCGATGTTGTTTCTCAGAAATAGGGATGTCTTCCTGTTCCTGTAATAAATCATGAATGATGATTTGTCGTGTTCTTTTCTGGGGAATAGATTTCTTTTGGTATATATGTTTCTAATATAATTTCATTATTTTTATACTTATTGGATATGTGGGAGCTATAAAGGATGTGGTGAGTAGTTCCTTTTTGTTTTGTGGTAGTGTGATGAGATTATCTATACCTGTGTAGGGACCATATTACTGAGGCACATGCCAGTCTTGGACGTGTCAGGGTTTCGATGAGTTTTTTTTTTCATCATCTTTTCATCCATATAGTGAAACACCACTGGTCTTCTGCAGTAGTCCATATGTCTCTCCCACAGTCTTACTCATATGTCTGTGAAGTGACAGGCTGTCTTTTATAAACACTCCCATGTCTTTCTCCTCTCTTGCATTTGTAATGGGTTCACTTCCCAAAGAGTAGTTAAGGATGGCCTTTTGCCACTAATGCCCATTTCCAGTACTTTGTATATATATATATAATATATATATATTTTTTATTGAACTTCATTTCCCATTCTTTGCTCCATGCAAAAATAATCTTGATCTTTTTTGTAATAGTCTAACATCCTCCTAGTTTTCCATTCTTCTCATGATTTTTGCGTCATCTGAAAATGTGTTGGCATAAGTTGTTGTCCCTTCCATTATTTCACTGACATAGACAAGAAGCATTATTGGTCCAACCACTGAACCTTGTGAAACTCCGTTCTTTACTGTTCTCCAACTTGACCTCTTATCCTTTAACCCATTAAACTCCGATGGCAAGATTCTTGTCATTTGGTCAAATAAAACAAAAAATCATAAAACACCAAAATGTTTGATCAAACATTTTGGTGTTTTATGATTTTTTGTTCTATTTGACCAAATGACAAGAATCTTGTCATCGGAGTTTAATGGGTTAAAACACTGTCCTCATGTATCTTTCCTTCATAAAGTCTTTCATCCATTCTAGCAGTCCTCCAGCGTGCTCCAATTTCCACATAAATCGACTTTGAGGTACTTTATCAAATGCCTTCTCTAGGTCCAGGAACACGCAGTCCATCCACCCCTCCCTCTTGCAGCGCTTCAATCTCTCTCGAGTAAAAGCTTAAGAGATTCGATACACACGACCTTCCTGATTTGAAGCCAAACTGACTGTCTGTCAGAATGTTAATCTTTTCAAGATATTTTGATCCATCGATCTTTCACAATCTTTTCACATACTTTTACTATTGTGCTGGTTAGTGATACTGGTCTATAATTCATTGGTGTCTCTTTGTTTCCACCTTCGTGAATTGGTTCCACATTTGCCCTTTCTCAATCAAGCGACACAATGCCTTCTTTCAATGCCCGCTAGTTGCTCCCTACATTAAATATTCATTTTGAGATCCCGTCGGGTCCTGAACCTTTCATCATATCCAAGGTTTCCATGATATTGAGCACTTCCCTCACTTCTACATTTATATCTGTTAAACCTGTTTTCCCCTAAATTTTCTCCCAAAAATTTGGGCTCTTTTGTGAAGACCTATTGGAAACCTTCATTCATTATTTCTGCCTGAGCTGAGGCCTCTTCAAAGACATTACCACTCACAATTAACTTGGTGGTTTCTTTCATGTGTCTCAATTTACCATTAATAAACCTGTAAAACATTTTTGGTTCATCGTTGCATTTTTCTACTATACCTCTTTTAAAATTGCTTTCTTCCTCCATTTTTTTCCCAAGCCACGTCCTTGACCTCTTTTGCAAACTCACACTTTTTGTTAAACCAGTCCTGTTTCTGTTTTTTTCCTTTCTCTAGTCTTTGACATATGTTTGTTCACTCCTCCGTTGTAAATGTCAAGAAATATTTCCCATTTCCTCCTTATTGTCGTGGTACTGTGGGAGTGTCATCTCCTCTTACCCAGGTCACTTCCTTTACCCACTGGGTCATTGCGTTCTCCATTGCTATACTCAACAGTGTATTTCCCTAGGAATCTGTTTTACCGCTGACTTCCCATTCCTCCCAGTTGATCTCACTGCAATTAAAATCTCCAATAAGGACTATGTTGCTATTTTGTTCAATATTTTTCTTTAGGAAAAAAGCTGTACTCAATAACATTTCTTGATATTCAGTTTCATTCCAAGCTCCTGTCTTGAGGGGAACATGTGCTACCATGAAGTCTCTTTTATCGTGCGCTTTAATACTAATCTTTAGGCGAATTGCTTCAACCTTGTCTTCACTCGGATATGCTTCTTCCACTTTTATGTCATTTCCAACCACAAACATTACTCCCCCATCCTTTTTATCTCATCTGTCTCTTCTCCACATGGTGTATCTGTTGTTCCCCATCTGTATATAATTTTTTGGGGGGGAGTTGGGTCTCTACCAGACACAAAGTATCAGGCTCTTTTATTCTTAACCAGTCATTTATCTCCAATCTAGCAGATAGTAAACCATCAACATTAGCAATTTCTCTTATACTTGCCTAACCTATACATACTATCAATCTGGTCTGTTACATCCAAAACCTTCCTAGAGTTGTTGATGTAATTTCCCTAATAATTTTAATTTCTTTTTCTTGTCGTAGCTTCCATGAGGTGTTGTATTATTCTCGGCATCCAAAGAATAAAGTGTATCAAGACTTTCATATCACCTGAAAAATGCAGCAAATTACCACAGAAAAAAAATTGAAGAAAGCACCTTCTTATATTACACCATCAGACATATTACATAGATACAAGGGTGTAAGAGGGGTCAAATGAAAAACTATGAAGGAACGCGGACAAAAGGGAACAAGTGGGAGGACACATGTTCACAGGAATGAGGAGAGGTGCATGACCTTACCTTCCTCTCTCTATCTGACTTCCGTCATGTCAGTCTAGTGCAGGGGTTCCCAAACTTTTCAGTTCATCGACCCCCAAACTATTAATTCATAAATTATGTCAATTTATTAATATTATAGGTGTTGCTACTGTTATTAATGCTATTATTATTATTCTTATTAATTATTATTATTATTATTATTATTATTATTATTATTATTATTATTATTATCATTATTATTATTATTATTATTATTGTTATTATTATTATTATTATTATTATTATTATTATTATCATTATTATTATCATCATCATCATCATCATCATCATCATCATCATCATCATCATCATCATCATCATCATCATCATCATCATCATCATCATCATCATCATCATCATCATCATCATCATCATCATCATCATTATTATTATTATTATTATTATTATTATTATTATTATTATTATTATTATTATTATCATTATTATTATTATTATTATTATTATCATTATTATTATTATTATCATCATCATTATTATCATTATTATCATTATTATTATTATTATTATTATTATTATTATTATTATTATTATTATTAATTATTATTATTATTATTGTTATTATTATTATTATTATTATTATCATTATTATTATTATTATTATTATTATCATTATTATTATCATTATTATTATCATTATTATTATTATTATCATATTTGTTATTGTTATTATCATTATTATTACTATTACTATTATTATAATCTTAGTAGACAATAGTGTTATCATCATCATTATGATTGTTATGATTTTTGTTGTTGATATTATTGTTTTAATTCTTTACTGTAGTTCTTGTTTGGTCTCATAAATCACTTATGGTAATTCTGAAGCACTATAGTCACAATTTTCGTGTTTGTGGATTTTAGTTATTCTTTTCGTTTATTTTTATTTGCTTATTTATTTATCTATCTATTTATTTTTCATCCGTTATAAAAGGGCCAAATGACAACATTCATCAAGGCGAGGGCGTTCCAATAATGATAGACACTTTCACATATACATAAACATAAGTGTTTTAAAATATTTATAATTTACCAATAGCTTTAAGAGTGATATTATATATTCTTTATTATATTACTATAAGTAATATTCAAGCCATATTACACAAGCTCGTCATCTTGATATTCACGATGTGGTTGTGTGTATGTGAGATTCTCCCTACATACACAAAATGGGGAGGATTTTCGACTGATATGGTTTTTCTTTGAGTTTAGATATTGGTTGGTTGATTATTCTCACTCTTTCAGCAGGGAAAGAGAACAGGATAATTTCATGCTAACCATTTAATCTTAAAGACTGCCTCTCGACCCCATAGTAATTTATTGATCCCTTTCGACCCAATAGTAATTTAGTGACCCCTTTCGACAACCTAGTAATCCACTGACCCCCTTTTGACCCCATGGATGGTCTCATCGGGCCCTGAGGGTCGATATCGACCCCCTAGCAATCTGCTGACCCCCTTTCGACCCCTCGGATGGTCTCATCGACCCCTGAGGGTCGATATCGACCACTTTGGGAACCGCTGGTCTAGTGGGTCCTCTTTAACAATAAAATCTATTAACAGTTTATTGCATTCAAAATTACCATAATTCATGTTCATGTTCCTTGCAAATGTTGCTGAGATGGCATATATGATTAAATACGATTGAAATACACACACACACACACACACACACACACACACACACACACACACACACACACACACACACACACACACACACACACGACTCGACGGCGCAGTGGTAACGTTCGCAACAGCTGCTACAGCGGTCTAAATTCGAATCCCGCCCAGGGCTGAAATAATTTCAGTATTGCTGCGCTGTAAGTCGTTACTCCAACTCTCGTCAGCGGGGAGTTGGGTATGTGCGTGCGTGTAAGGGCACAGCATTACCCATAGATCAGTCATATATGAGCTCTTAGCTCTCATCCGGAAGGGTAATAGCTGTCAATCCCGAGTCCAACACGTGATCCAAGACCGCGGTAAATCTCTCTCTCTCTCCCCCCCCCTCTCTCTCTCTCTCTCTCTCTCTCTCTCTCTATCTCTCTCTATCCTCTCTCTCTCTCTCTCTCTCTCTCTCTCTCTCTCTCTCTCTCTCTCTCTCTCTCTCTCTCACACACACACACACACACTCTATCAAAAAAGAAAAGAAGAAAAAAAAAAAAAAAAAAAAATCGCCACGTGGTGGGGAAAAAGAATTTGTCTGTTCGAAAATAGCATACACACAGAATCCCGAAACAAAATAATACAGCTTCTATTATCGTGGAGCGATAATTGTTGAACAATCATCGTAGAGTGATAATCGTGATAACTGCAGAGAAACGTACCTTTATAGTTAGAATGAGTTAGTGAAAGAGAAATAAAGGGTGCAAGAAAAAAACAAACAAAAAAACAGTAGGGATGGATTGGATGAATATAGAGACAATTAAAATGTGGCAGGATGGTGAGGCAGCGGGTTCGTGATTGCTAAAGCGGCCCATACACGATCAATTATGTTGCACAATTTCATTGTCAATTCAGAGTATTGACAATGAAATTGCGCAATATAATTGATCGTGTATGGGCCGCATGAGGGTGTACTATAATGTATGCCATGAAAAATGGAAAATTCACAAGGGCTGGAAGAAAGCACGCATAGTTCCGATTTATGAGGGTAAAGGATACAAGGTCGAATATGAATATATTATGTAAAAAGTATGACACTCATAATATACAGAATAAGAAAAGAAGCAGAATAGAGGATAGGGGAAAATCCTTGCATTTTTCGTAAAGGGAGGGATTGTGCAGATTAAAAATTATTTCAGCCCTGGGTGGGAGTCGAACTCGAACCACTGGATTGACGGTTTCGAACGGTACCACTGCGTCGTCGAACCGACGATTCATGGATCTTGAGATGATAAAACAGATAGGAAGGGTGTATGGGAACCGTGATATTGTATGAAGTAAGGGAAGAGATTTAGAGGCGATGAAGATCTTTTGTAGTGGTTGTGAAGCTTGTGGTGAATAAAGACAGCGAGGTTTTTGAGGTAAACTTTGGTTTGAGGCAAGGATGTGTACTGCCGATATGGTTCTTTTACCTGGATCAGTAGATATCATTCACTCTTGATAATCCTGAGAGGTAGTTTGGTACCCCTATTTCTTAACCCATTAAACTCCGATGACAAGATTCTTGTCATTTGGTCAAATAAAACAAAAAAATCATAAAACACCAAAATGTTTGATCAAACACCAGAAAAATATGACGTCAGTCCTCGCTTCGCGCGAAGCGAGGACTGACGTCATATTTTTCTGGTGTTTGATCAAACATTTTGGTGTTTTATGATTTTTTTTGTTTTATTTGACCAAATGACAAGAATCTTGTCATCGGAGTTTAATGGGTTAATTAGCTCCTAGAACACTTGTGATTTGGAATCCATTTTGTTCAAGGATGCTCGCTGGCCGAGGGGATTAGAGCGTCGCTATTTTCGGCGGAGGTCGACGTGACGGCAGTTCGAACCCTGCCACCAGCGAGTTGGACCAAGGTTATGGTTCACTAAATTCTACGCTACAAAGTCCTCTATAAGGGGTAACGTCCTAACCTACTGTTCGTGAGGGTAGGGGTTGCGACGTAAAAGCGAATTATCATCATCGAAATGTAAATTCCTTTTTTCAAAACCTTGGGACACTCATTCCTGTGACAAATTTGATTTTTGCGTATAAATGTGCATCGATCATGCCTCTTGTGTTCTCGATGTAGAATACTTGATTTCTAGTCATCTAACAAAATTCATTCACTATTAATACCGTGTCGTCTATCTCTAACTAAACTCTTATGGCTAATCATAATTCTTCGGTTAAAGAAGAAATTACATAATCTATTTGGGTGGAGATTATAGGCAAGAATAAGGAACTTGTCATTGGCGTCCTATATAGACCTCCTAACCTCAGCGTTAAGGAGACTGATCCCCTAATTCATGAAATTCGCAGGGCGTCCCAGTACAAAAACATTGTGATCATGGGTGATTTTAGTTATAGAAACATTGACTGGGAAATTTTAGTAGGACCCCAGGAAGCGGAAAATTTCTTAGATGTGGTGAAGGGTAATTTCCTAAAACAAATGATTACCGATCCTATGAGGGGAGAGAATACTTTGGAGTTACTTTTAACTAATAGAGAGCACCTTATGAGAAACGTAAAAGTGGGAGTCTAGGCTCTAGCGATCACCAAAGATTATTATTTTTTTATATAATATATAGGAAGAATTGAATAGTACGAATAACGTTCTGGTACAGGACTTCAATTTTGATAAGATGAGAAAGAATTAAGGACAATTGGTCACCGACCCAGGGCGCTGTAACGGGGTAAAATACACGGTCAGCCCGGACGTCATTAGTACAGTCAAGTGTTGGGTCACTGAGGGTAATATGCGTACCTTGGGTCAGGTCACTTACAAGCGCGAGGTCAACAGGCCGGTCAGCGATTTGGATGAAATCTACAGTAACAGCTTAAATTCTGAATGCTCAAAATAAATCTATTCCCCTCAAGTCAATGCAGAAGAATAGTAATACTCCCAAATGGATAAAGGAAGATTGAAAAATGAGATCTGAATAAAAAGAGGACCTTACGCCAGAATAACAAAAGGGGGAAATTCACCTTAGATCCAGATATAATGACATGGCAAGACTGGTTAAAGAGAACACGCGCACAGTGAAACGTAACTACGAAATTAAGGCTACCAGACAAGCGAGACCCAACCCAAAGGGCTTCTTTCATCTCTACAGAACAAAAAATAAGGAAAGGATAGGCCAAATTAGAAATGACGAAGATGTCATGATAGAATCGGAGGAAAAGATGAGCGAGACGTTTGACAAATATTTTCTCTCGGTATTTACAAAGGAGAGGTTAGACATAATACCTGACAGCGATCCGATTTTCAGTGGGGGTGAAGAAAGTAGACTATCTAACATCAGCATTAGTAAGGTAGTAGTTAAACAGATTGAAATGGCTTAAAACTGCAAAATCCTAGAGTCGAGACGAAATTTCTCCGAGAGTGCTTAAGGAGTGTAAATTTGAAATCTGCGACCAGTTAACGGATAGGTTTATTAAGTCGGTAGACACTAGTTTTGTGCCTATTGTTTGGGGGCAGGCAAACGTTGCTCTTGTTTTCAAAAAGGCAGATAAATTGTCTATATGCAACTACAGGCCAATCAGTTTGACATTAGTCATAGGAAAAATTATTAAATTAATGATAGCTAATAAAATCAGAGATCACACCAAGAGACATGATTTGATTCGTGCCTCGCAGCATGCGTTCTCCAAGGGCAAGTCATGTGTGACTAATCTTCTATCTTTTTACATTAAAGTATTCAAAGCATCAGATAACAATAATAGTTACGATGTTATTTACCTTGACTTTAGCAAAGCATTCGACAAGGTGCCCCACCAGAGACTACTCAATAAAGTCAAAGGCCATAGCATAGGAGTAAAAGTGTTAGAATGGATTGGAACTAGGATCACTGACAGAAAATAGCGGGTCATCATAAATGATGTAAAATCCAAATGGTGGAGTGTTTTTAGTGGAGTTCCCCAGGGCTTGGTTTTGGGTCCCTTATTGTTCATTATGCATATAAGCGACTTAGACAATGGAATTAATAGTGATGTTAGTGAGATTGAGGACGACACTAAAGTAGGATGCCTAATTAGGCCAGGAGAAGATGCCGAGATTCTGCAGGAAGGTCTTAACAATTTATTCACATGGTCGGAGAAATGGCAAATGGACTTTAATATCAAACCCCGAAAGCAGATATAGTTTATAACACGTTAAAAAAAAAAAAAAAAAACAATGAGTGCGAGAGAGACTTGAGAGTTCGAGTATTGACCTTAAATCAAGGAAACAGTGCATTAGCGCCAGGAATAAAGCTAACAGAGCATTAGGTTTCATTACTAGGACGGTAATTATCAAACTCTACCTAGCGTTAATTAGACCCATCCTTGACTACGCGGTACAGTTTTGGTCACCGTCCTATAAAATGGGCAACAATTCATAGAATCAGTACAGAGGAGAATGACCAAAATGATACATGGGTTCAGAGTCTTAGGCACCTTAACTTACACTCTCTGGAAAGAGTGCGGGGTGATCAAATAGAGGTGTTCAAGTGGATCAAAGGCTTTAACAAAGGTGACACAAACAAGGTCATCATATTAAGACAAAAGGGCAGGACTCGCAGTAATGGATTCAAATTGGAAAGGAATAGGCAAGATCTGGTTTACTAATAGGGTTGTCAACGAATGGAATAGATTTAGTAACCATGTAGTGAGTGCTGAAACTATCGATTGTTTTAAGAAACGGTTAGACAGTTTTATGGATGAGAATGACAGGTGATGATGGACATGGAACTGTCTAGTGTAGGCCGTATGATCTTTTGCAGTTTCCTTCATAAGATCTTATGTTCTTATGGCAGCTTAGACAGGGATCGCGACAAAGAATTCCGTATTTTTAAGTGTGAAACTGGAAGAGCGGGGGTAATTCTGTAACACAGGAAATATAGATAATTAGAAACGCCCGATGTAACTCGATTAGGATGGGCGAAGCCGTTTTCAGGGTTGAATAATGACGAATCGGGTAGAGCTGGGAACCGGTCGAGAAGGAGGTAGCCATTCTAAAGCCGGGTCTAAGGTCTATATACACCATGCAACGAACCAGCTACAACTAACAGCGATGGGACGCGCGAACCCCACTTTGAGCAGCCAGGTGACGTCACGGGCCCGCTGCGCCAATACCCTCGAAATTCGGTCAGAAGTGGTTAGACCTGGTATATATAGACCTTGGC
>NC_134788.1:4897317-4909817 GCF_046742065.1 Oratosquilla oratoria | reverse complement strand
ATATAATTTTTTTGGGGGGAGTTGGGTCTCTACCAGACACAAAGTATCAGGCTCTTTTATTCTTAACCAGTCATTTATCTCCAATCTAGCAATCTAGCAATCTAGCAATTTCTCTTATACTTGCCTAACCTATACATACTATCAATCTGGTCTGTTACATCCAAAACCTTCCTAGAGTTGTTGATGTAATTTCCCTAATAATTTTAATTTCTTTTTCTTGTCGTAGCTTCCATGAGGTGTTGTATTATTCTCCGCATCCAAAGAATAAAGTGTATCAAGACTTTCATATCACCTGAAAAATGCAGCAAATTACCACAGAAAAAAAATTGAAGACAATAAGCACCTTCTTATATTACACCATCAGACATATTACATAGATACAAGGGTGTAAGAGGGGTCAAATGAAAAACTATGAAGGAACGCGGACAAGAGGGAACAAGTGGGAGGACACATGTTCACAGGAATGAGGAGAGGTGCATGACCTTACCTTCCTCTCTCTATCTGACTTCTGTCATGTCAGTCTAGTGCAGGGGTTCCCAAACTTTTCAGTTCATCGACCCCCAAACTATTAATTCATAAATTATGTCAATTTATTAATATTATAGGTGTTGTTACTGTTATTAATGCTATTATTATTATTCTTATTAATTATTATTGTTATTATTATTATTATTATTATTATTATTATTATTATTATTATTATTATTATTATTATTATTATTATTATTATTATTATTATTATTATTATTATTATTATTATTATTATTATTATTATTATTATTAGTATTATTACTATTATTATTATTATTATTATTATTATTATTATTATTATTACTATTATCATTATTACTATTATTATCATTATTATTATTTTTATTACTATTATCATTATTATTATTATTATTATTATTATTATTATTATTATTATTATTATTATTATTATTATTATTATTATTATTATTATTATTATTATTATTATTATTATTATTATTATCATTATTATTACTATTATTATTATTATTATTATTATTATTATTATTATTATTATTATTATTATTATTATTATTATTATTATTATTATTATTATTATTATTATTATTATTATCATTATTATTATTATTATTATCATTATTATTATTATTATTATTATTATTATCATATTTGTTATTGTTATTATCATTATTATTACTATTACTATTATTATAATCTTAGTAGTCAATAGTGTTATCATCATCATTATGATTGTTATGATTTTTGTTGTTGATATTATTGTTTTAATTCTTTACTGTAGTTCTTGTTTGGTCTCATAAATCACTTATGGTAATTCTGAAGCACTATAGTCACAATTTTCGTGTTTGTGGATTTTAGTTATTCTTTTCGTTTATTTTTATTTGTTTATTTATTTATTTATCTATTTAATTTTCATCCGTTATAAAAGGGCCAAATGGCAACATTCATCAAGGCGAGGGCGTTCCAATAATGATAGACACTTTCACATATACATAAACATAAGTGTTTTAAAATATTTATAATTTACCAATAGCTTTAAGAGTGATATTACATATTCTTTATTATATTACTATAAGTAATATTCAAGCCATATTACACAAGCTCGTCATCTTGATATTCACGATGTGGTTGTGTGTATGTGAGATTCTCCCTACATGCACTGAATGGGGGAGGATTTTCGACTCAAAGTGAACTGATATGGTTTTTCTTTAAGTTTAGATATTGGTTGGTTGATTATTGTCACTCTTTCAGTACGGGAAGAGAACAGGAAAATTCCATGCTAACCATTTAATCTTAAAGACTGCCTTTCGACCCCATAGTAATTTACTGACCCCTTTCGACCCCATAGTAATTTACTGATCCCTTGCGACCCCCTAGCAATCTACTGACCCCTTTTCGACCCCATGGATGGTCTCATCGGGCCCTGAGGGTCGATATCGACCCCCTAGCAATCTGCTGACCCCCTTTCGACCCCTTGGATGGTCTCATCGACCCCTGGGGGTCGATATCGACCACTTTGGGAACCGCTGGTCTAGTGGGTCCTCTTTAACAATAAAATCTATCAACAGTTTATTGCATTCAAAATTACCATAATTCATGTTCATGTTCCTTGCAAATGTTGCTGAGATGGCATATATGATTAAATACGATTGAAATACACACACACACACACACACACACACACACACACACACACACACACACACACACACACACACACACACACGACTCGACGGCGCAGTGGTAACGTTCGCAACAGCTGCTACAGCGGTCTAAATTCGAATCCCGCCCAGGGCTGAAATAATTTCAGTATTGCTGCGCTGTAAGTCGTTACTCCAACTCTCGTCAGCGGGGAGTTGGGTATGTGCGTGCGTGTAAGGGCACAGCATTACCCATAGATCAGTCATATATGAGCTCTTAGCTCTCATCCGGAAGGGTAATAGCTGTCAATCCCGAGTCCAACACGTGATCCAAGACCGCGGTAAATCTCTCTTTCTCTCTCTCCCTCTCTCTCTCTCTCTCTCTCTCTCTCTCTCTCTCTCTCTCTCTCTCTCTCTCTCTCTCTCTCTCTCTCTCTCTCTCTCACTCTCTCTCTCTCTCACACACACACACACACACACACACACACACACACACACACACACACACACACACACACACACGACTCGGTGGCGCGGTTGATAGAGTACTGGACTGCCAGTACGGAGGTGCGGCAGTACCTGGTTCGAATCTTGCCCAGGGCCGAAATTATTTCGGTATCGCTGCGCTTCGGGTCGTTACTCCGACTCTCGTGGGCGGGGAGTTGGGTGTGTGTGTGTGTGTAAGGTCATAGCATTACCCATAGATCGGTCATACGAGCTCTGAGCTCTCTTCCGGGAGGGAAATAGCTGTCGATCACGAGTCCAACACGTGATCCAAAGACCAAGGTGACTACACACACACACACACACACACACACACACAGACACACACACACACACAGACACACACACACACACATACATACACACACGCGCGCGCGCGCGCGCACGTACACATATGTGCTTCCAACTCTGATTTTTGTAACATAGACGACCACATGACAAATATTAGGAAGACCTCAGCAAACAAATGTTTCAGTCAAATCCTAATGGCTTTGTTGTGCACAAACACAGGGACTGGTTTGATGAGAATGGCGTAGATGCTGGTCCATTGCTTAAAAATCAGTGTACGGCACACATTGGTTATTCTAATAATAATAATAATGATAATAAAAAACAGTAAAAATAAGTAAAAAAAAAAAAAAAAAAAAAAGTCATTACAACTGACTATGGTGGTTGGACAGGGCAGAGGAACTTAAAGCTGCCTCTGATGTCAAGGGCATGAAAGCCTTTCATGATCAACTCGAGCCCGTGTATGGAACTCAATCGAAAAGAGACGCTCACCAAAGATCCAAACCTTATCACTGCACAATGGACTGAATATTTCTACCATCTCAACCCATTAAACTCCGATGACAAGATTCTTGTCATTTGGTCAAATAAAACAAAAAATCATAAAACACCAAAATGTTTGATCAAACACCAGAAAAATATGACGTCAGTCCTCGCTTCGCTCGCGAGCGAAGCGAGGACTGACGTCATATTTTTCTGGTGTTTGATCAAACATTTTGGTGTTTTATGATTTTTGTTTTATTTGACCAAATGACAAGAATCTTGTCATCGGAGTTTAATGGGTTAAACCGTCAGTCAACAAACATCCAAAGTCCTATTACTAAGGTAATAGATGCTGCTGGCGCGGTTGTAGAAACAATTAAGAAAATCAAACAGATTGCGAGCGGTAAAGCACCTGGGACCAACGGCAATCTGGCAAAAGTTGCTGTCGGTCTCCATGAGGAATGCCACAGCTGGAACGAGGTTTTCCCACAAATCTCTTATAGGGCAAATATTGTGTTGTTGGCGATTATGTGCAATGCAGTCTTCTATAATGCGTTGTATAATATGAGGTGAAGTGTTGCATCCTGGATAGTTATCTGCGATGCGGTCATCCAGTCGGGGAAATTGCCATCTGGCAGAACATTATAGATATGGCGGTAGCACACTGGCGGGTGAACTGAACCGGCTTACAAAGTCGTCTAGAATGGAGAACAAATTCCCCGGGAATACAAAGATAACTTGATCATCCACCTGTACAAGCACAAGGGGATGATGTGTATGTGACATCCATCGATGTATTACTCTGCTGATTAATCATTCTAAGCAAGATCTTTAAGAGAATCCTCATCAACCGCCTCATTGACCAGTTTGATGACACCATACCAGAAAGTCAGTACGGATTTCTATCTAACAGAAAAACCATTGACATGATATTTGCAGTTAGACAAATCAATA
This sequence comes from Oratosquilla oratoria, assembly GCF_046742065.1. Taxonomy (NCBI): domain Eukaryota; kingdom Metazoa; phylum Arthropoda; class Malacostraca; order Stomatopoda; family Squillidae; genus Oratosquilla; species Oratosquilla oratoria. The sequence goes on along the minus strand of NC_134788.1, from coordinate 4,905,438 downwards.
AGTGCAGGGAGCAAAATAGTGAACTATATATGGTTTTTGTAGATCTTACCTTTGATTCTATCAGTCGGAAAGGATCGTGGAACTTTCTGTCAAAGATTGGTTACCCAGACAAGATTATTTACATCATTCGTTCATTCCACGACGGCATGATAGCAAGGGTACAGGACCAAGGAAATATGCCAAACCTGTTCCTAATCACTAACGGAACAAGACAAGGATGTGCTATGGACTTATTGTTATTCATTATGGTGTTATCTGTCATCCTTCTGGACGCCTTTAAGAATTGTGACAAAGGCGTCACGATCAGGCTCAGGCGGGACGTGGGTGTATTCAACCTCCAGCATTGAAGGCACACGCAAGGTAAGGTTCTTGTTAGTACGGGAACCTCTCTACGCTGATGAATCTGCCCTGATAGCTTACACTCAGAGTGACACTCAGAGCAGCCACATGTTCCGGGCTTACTATCAGCATCAAGAAGGCATAGGTACTCTTCCAGCCAAGAACAGGAGTACCACCTGACGATCCTATTATTGTCATCGGTAGTGAGCAATTGAAGCTGTGGACAAGTTTTGCTACTTGTGAAGAGTTCTGTCTTAGAATGTCAGGACAGACGATGAGATCACCGCTCGTATGGGCAAATCAGGTGCTGCATATAGACGGCATCAGTATAGGCTTTAGTTAGACTGTGGAATAAGGATCACCACTAAGCTTACCGCCAAGCGCACAGTCGTACTGATTACTCCACTACACTGCTGTGAGACCTGAATATGGTGCCGTCAACACCTGAAGAGACTTTAACATTTTCACATGAGATAACTTTGTAAGATCTACATCATCTCGTAGGAGGACAAAATAGGTGACACACTGGTCTTCGAACGCCGAAAGATCATCGGCATCGAGGCGTTTCTCATGGCAGCCCAAGGGGGGCATTACAATAGATACAAAGTATTAAATCTTAATCTAAGACACCGAATACAGCCACTAAAATACTAAAGATATTTCAAGCTGGCCGTCGCTACTCGAACATTACCAGAATGGGTAAAACATTTCCCTTTTCCAAGTGCGTTGCCCGCGCACTTAACCTAGGTTGATGGGAGGTTTTTAAAGATAAATCTCCTTGAAACCCCACACAGCAAGACTAAGAAGTCAGCACAGAAAACTCTAAATACTAAACTACGTCAACGATCCAACATTTCGTTGCTTAGTTTGGACGCTGGGAAACATGGATTCCCGCGATATCGCGACCCTAGCCTACACGCACAATGAGGCATTGACATATCCTTTGTTTATAAACACAGAATAGGTGTGCGGCCGCTACTCTCCCATGACGGTTTTGGCACTGAGTGTCGACGTACACACAGAACGCATGGCAAGTCATTTCTAACATTAAACCCATTAAACTCCGATGACAAGATTCTTGTCATTTGGTCAAATAAAAAAAAAAAAAATAAAAAATCATAGAACACCAAAATGTTTGATGAAACACCAGAAAAATATGACGTCAGTCCTCGCTTCGCGAGCGAAGCGAGGACTGAGGTCATATTTTTCTGGTGTTTGATCAAACATTTTGGTGTTTTATGATTTTTTGTTTTATTTGACCAAATGACAAGAATCTTGTCATCGGAGTTTAATGGGTTAACGTTTTGGAATCTGAAGCTGTCACCTCTTGCTGGTATTTTCCTTCCAGATACTACGTAGCATGAACCTGTCTGACTTCATGGAAAAGGCCATCTACCAGCCCGGAATGCTCATGTGGCGACGGTTCCTCTTCCGGGACCGCACCGGCGAAAAGAGTTTTTCTTTCCAGCAGAACCTTACTTGCAAACTTGTCGTAAGTAGCAGACACTGCTTTGAGATAGTTGTATGGGCTCGTGTGCTGTTGAGGGATCATATCTAGGTCGGATGCGAGAAAATAGAAATAATAATAAATGAATAAATACAAATATAATGATGTAAATAACAAATGAAATACATAAATAAATGCATAGGTATAGTTAAATAATAAACAAACAAACAAATAGTAAATAATAATAAATTGACATATAACTAATAATTAATGAGAATCAAACAGACAAATAGTAACAAAACAAAACAAATAATATAAGATAAATGATAATCACTACAGGATCTTGCATCACTCATCTTAAAACTAGATGTTCAACTGTTTGTTTATCTTACTGTTTTGCATCGTGATAAAGGCAATCTTTCCTAAGGTTGTCTTGCTAGACGCAAATCCAAATCACGATGTACGGAAACTAAATATATTTTATGTAGTCACATGTATGACAAACATATACTGTACCAGAAGTCTTTATGCGGCGTCATATTGTATTATACAGTAAGGAATCCGGATTGTTATTATCATTATTATTATTATTATTATTATTATTATTATTATTATAATTATTATTATTATTATTATTATTATTATTATTATTATTATTATTATTATTATTATTATTATTATTATTTTATTATTATTATTATTATTATTATGGTTATTATCATTGTTATCATTATTGCTGTTATTATTGTTATTTTTATTACTGTTATTATTATTATCATTATTATTGTTAGTAGTAGTAGTAGTATCATTATTATCGTTATTATTAATATTAGTATCATTGTTAGTATAAATATTATTTTTTTTATTATTATTATTATTATTATTATTATTATTAATATTATTATTATTATAATAATGATAATAATAATAATAATAATAATAATAATAATTATTATCATTATTATTATTATTATAATTATTATTATTATTATTATTATTATTATTATTATTATTATTATTATTATTACTATTATTACTATTAATATCAATAATAATGATAATAATAATGATTATTATTATTATCATTATCATTATCATTATTATTATTATTATTATTATTATCAGTATTATTATTATTGTTTTATTATTATTATTATTATTATTATTATTATCATTAGGTTTAGTACCTGTTAAAGCATCATGAACAAAACCCCTTTGCATTATGTCTAACGAAATCGCTAATATTATTTCCTGCAATTCTTTATAGGTTTTGGAGTTCGCAGATTTGTCGACATTCACACAGCGATTCGGCGGGCGGGTGTGTTCCTTCCCTCACAAACCGTGCATCAAAAGCGCGATCGGAACGCCACGATGCATCCACCAGGTACTAGTAGTTAGTCAATCTAGAACGAAGTATAAAGGTACATTTTGCTCGGTGTGATTATTATTAGGCTATCACGGTCAACGGCAGGTAACACGGTTGCAATCATGAGCATCATACTTTCCAGTTCGAAGCAAAACAGCCCAATTAACCCATTCAACTCCGATGACAAGATGTCTTGTCATTTGGTCAAATAAAACAAAAAATCATAATAAAACAACAAAATGTTTGATGATCAAACAGCACCAGAAAAATATGACGTCATCAGTCCTCCTCTTCGAGGAGGACTGACGACGTCATATTTTTCTGGTGCTGTTTGATCATCAAACATTTTGTTGTTTTATTATGATTTTTTGTTTTATTTGACCAAATGACAAGACATCTTGTCATCGGAGTTGAATTGGTTAAGAAAACAATTACTGCTGTAGACAATTGTTTGACGATCGTCCGTGAGCCATGAACGGTCATTGTTGAGCGATAATTGTACCGAGCAAAACATAACTTTAGCGTTAATCGCTAAGGTTTTTACCTGATGAGACCCTTTCATCTGAATGAAATCATCTGACGTTGGCCACATCACACACACACACACACACACACACACACACACACACACACACACACACACACACACACACACACACACACACACACACACACACACACACACACACACACACACACACACACACATATATATTTTTATTCATTTTTTTTTTCAACCACAAATCACTTTTAATTCCATGCCATCGCAGTCGAGACTGAAGAATCGCTCGATGGAGACATCCGTTGGAAATTGAAACGTAGACGAGCAGAGGATTCGAACCCAGCTAACTCGTAACAAAGTTACAATGACTTAAACCAATACGCTATCTCTTGATAGCGTATTGGTTTAAGTCACTGTAACTTTGTTACGGGTTAGCTGGGTTCGAATCCTCGGCTCGTCCACGTTTCAATATCCAACGGATGCCTCCATCGAGCGATTCTTCAGTCTCGACTGCGATGGCATGGAATTAGAAGTGATTTGTGGTTGAAAAAAAGATATCAATTGATCACTGGGAACCATTCATTGTATATGTATATATATACATATATATATATATATATATATATATATATATATATATATATATATATATATATATATATATATATATGCAAAGTAGACCACTTGGAAAAAGAAACTAACGAAGCAGAGCGCTTTCGTATATTACATCTTCAGTGCAACAAGTTGCACTGAAGATGTAATATACGAAAGCGCTCTGCTTTGTTAGTTTCTTTTTCCAAGTGGTCTACTTTGCATAAGTGAACACACGTACCCGTGTTCTTATTAACATATATATATATATATATATATATATATATATATATATATATGTATGTATCTATATATATAAATATATATATATATATATATACTGTATATCAGAGATACATTGCATTTCATCTACAACTCTCCATATTTCATTTTGATTTTCCTTTAGCAAATGCTCCCCATATTTCACTCACTTCATGATTTTGGCGTCGTCAGGAGATGAGACCGCGTAACTGCCTATTCCATTACCTACCCAGCAGATTTCCCGCTCTGGAGTCAAATTTTGGCTTTTGAATATCGACATTCGTAAATTCTAGCGTCCCCCCTGTTTTTCCTTTCTTTTGCCTGATCTCACCTACCATCGCTTCCAGTCCTAATTACTTTACAAATTGGTATGCAACTATTCCAATGACCCCCATGGTAAAACTCGCATGTCTATCAGACTTTTTAGTTTCTTAACCTTTCTGTCATACTAAAGTAAATATAAGATCTTCAGTTTAGTTTAAAATCTTCATTATCTAGTACTGGGCATGTTCACAGTCCACAAGACTATAAAAATAACCGAGCAAGTGGGTCTGCCCCACATCTATCACAACTCTAACTTCCTTCCATTTCATTCTTTCCTTCCACTAAACCCCCAAATCCCCCCCTCCCTCCCTCTCCCCCATCTTATCTATCCTGCCCTCTAACTAACTTTTATCAGGTCGTGAATACAGGCATCGTAGATCCTAGCCGCTATTTGATTATGCTACGTTTTCTATATTGTTACGTTTACTACATGAGACAATGTATCTCGTGCATTATGTACGAAACTACAAGACTCCGACGCGTACTGATGCAAGGCAATCAAAGTCCATTTTATCCAAAGCTGTTGCACCAGAATAAGGTTATTTCTATACAACAAAAAAATAGTGTAACATAGCCTTGATTTTTTCCTATCAATGTAGATACATACCAAAAGACGTTTTCTCCTTTATATTGGGGGTGGCCAGGTGAGGGGGCTATCACAGTGGGCTATTTTTTCTCCAACCTCCGATTAACCCCTTAAACTCCGATGACAAGATTCTTGTCATTTGGTCAAATAAAACAAAAAATCATAAAACACCAAAATGTTTGATCAAACACCAGAAAAATACGACGTCAGTCCTCGCTTCGCTCGCGGATGAAAGGCCCTATCCCGGCCACTGCCCGAGTCAGAAGCAATAGAGGAAGACAATACAGCAAAACACCTAATTTACAGGAAAAAAGGAAGTCTACAGGAGACCTTAACTTTGCTGTCACACAAATATGATATGGTCATACTACAAGAGCTTTCACTCAGGGTCAAAACCCGCAGTAGAAGTACAGTAGATTTGAGTGACAAATTAAATCGCAGATATGGACGGAGGTAAGGGCCGGCTAAAACAAAAAGGTTTAGCGTGCCGAAGTATTTTTGGAAGGGAAGTGTCCCACTAAATATACAGACGGGAATGTACCACATTTTGTATTTTTGCGAGCTACTTTTTGACCAGTTGGGGCACTCAATCCCATATATCTGTAATTCCTCCCACAGTTCCTTCCTGTCTAACATGCCATAAGCCTTTTCCAAATTCATAAAAAAACATCCTTGCCACAAAAATCCGATCCACGCAACCCCTATCTGTCCTAAACCCACACTGTTCCTCACCAATTACCTCCTCTGTTCCTCTCCCAATCCTCTCAATCAAGACCCTCCCATAAGCCTTCCCAACTACATTTAACTGATCCCTCTGAAACTACTACACTCACATTTGTCCCCTTTTCCCTTGTAAAGTGGAACTATACAGGCACTCCTCCAGTCCTTCGGCACTCTACCCTCTCTTAAATAAAAAGTAAATAACCTCACCAGCCAGTCCACCATCACTGTACCTCCTTTTTTAAACATTCTGCATGACACCCATCCAACCCAGGTGCCTTACCTGCTCTCATCATCTTAACAACTGCCTTCACTTCATCTTTCCTTATTTCTCCTCCATTTTCCTCACTCATCACGGTCATTTTCATAGCATTTCCCACTGCAACTATCTTTCCCTCCCTATCCTCCTTCACATTTAGCAACTCCCTAAAATATTCTGCCCATCTTCCCCTTACTGCCTTCTCTTCCATTATCATCTCTACGACAGGAGAGGTGGGAAAGCCCTCCCGGTCTCGTACCACTAGTGTACAACCGACATAGAGGCGTCGTGAGTTTTGCCAGTAATCCAGAGACGGAAGCCGTCTCCTGCAGTGCTCACGAGTCTCCGCCACCACCGAAGACGTGAAGGTGTAAGCGCCCCTTTATCACCCCTCACCTCCTCCCTTCCCCATCTTCAAAACCGTCATACCTTTCCACAGTGGAACCCCCAACAAATTACCTCCCCGTACCACTCCCTCACCTCCTCCCTTCCCCATCTTCAACACCCTCATACCTTTCCACGGTGGAACCCCCAACAAATTACCTCCCCGTACTACTCCCTCTTAGCGTTATTGATTCGGACCACTCCTCACACCAAGAAGAAGACCAACAAATAACCCATTGCGCCTAGCACAACGGGTCGGGTTAGGATCAAGGACACTCGCCCCAACCGTCAAGGAAAAAGGACCTCTGGGAAGTTGTTCCAGAACATTTTATACACAGACTCATACCCCACCACAAGGCCTTTCCTCTAATCACAGATGACACAACCACATAAACTCTCTGCCACAAGAACATTAAGGAACCTCTTCAACAAGAAAGGATTTGAAATACTGGACTCACCTGCAGTGGCGGACTTAGCCTACATGGCGCCCTGGGCGAACCTCACCTTCGGCGCCCCCCTTCCACAATGCACTTAAAATGCTTGGCTTCTCCCCCTCCATAATGTAAATAAGAAGTTTAAGACGACCAAAACTTTCACAAACAACTTTTTATTGAAATATTTATTGGTACTACAGAATAAAAGTAAATCATTTGCGAATTTTACAAATCTTGCAAAAAATAAATAAATAAACAGAATTTATCGGACCATAATACAACTCCCATCTAAATCCTTGCTTTTCTCACTTTCATAGCTGCAAAGTCATCAACTAATTCATTATAAGAAATATTTTCAGCAACTGTGTGATTTATGCTGATGGTGGCCAGAGCAGTGAGGCGTTCCTGTGACATACAGTAGTTGACCTCAGGTAGGACCTAATGAATTTCAATTTCGAAAATCTCCTCTCTGCTTTAGCAACAGTGACTGGAAGAGTAATAGCAATCCTGAGAGCACTCCTAAATTTGGATATATTTCAGAGAGCTCCTTTTCGTGGATAAATGTTAATTGCTCAAGCAAGGACATAGTTTGTGATGGCATCTCTGGCAAGTTTTTCAGCTCATGTGCAAGCTCTCTAGCATTCAAGTCAGAATGACCCTTAAACTGTAGTGTAGTGCTAAGATCCTCACATTTTTTGGTCAGCTTCTCAAATGTGAGATTATGAAAATTAGTCAGCACACCAAACTTCTCTCCCACATTTTCCAAGGTGGAAAATCTTTCCTAAATGGCTGACATTGCAGCATCAACGACTGCATTGAAGAATGTCACCTCCAACTTCTTCAAAGCATCATTTAAGGGATCATCACATGCTTCGTAAGAGAAGTGCCACTTTGTAGACCTTAGCCGT
>NC_134788.1:4887317-4892317 GCF_046742065.1 Oratosquilla oratoria | reverse complement strand
GGTGTTTTATGATTTTTTGTTTTATTTATTTGACCCATATTAATGAGTTAATCAATATGTTGCTCAAAATGATAAACACGTGCGGGAACCTCGCACGTGTTATCACAAAAACAGTGTTTACGACCCACAGATACCTTCCTCCCCTCTCACCGATGAACCGCAATAAACTCTTAGACATCAAAAACCTGAGATAAAGAACATTTAGAAATTCGTATATATTGGCAAAAATAAATAAATAAATAGATAGATAGATAGATAGATAAAAAAATAGAAATAAATGAATTAGGTAAATAGATATATACTAGGGAAAAAAAAAAATTGATAAATAATATATAATAGATAAATAAATAAATGGATAAATAGATAAAGACACTGATAAATAAATGAACTACAATAAGTTACCCCAAAGACGTCAAAAACATGAAATAGGAACACCTAATAAGTTGTATACATTGACGAAAAGAAAGACAAAATTTTTATTGACACTACAACAATAACCATAATTACTGAGATAACTGACTTAGGATTAACCCATTCAACTCCGATGACAAGATGTCTTGTCATTTGGTCAAATAAAACAAAAAAATCATATAACACCAAAATGTTTGATCAAACACCAGAAAAATATGACGTCAATCCTCGCTTCGCGCGCAGCGAAGCGAGGATTGACGTCATATTTTTCTGGTGTTTGATCAAACATTTTGGTGTTTTATGATTTTTTGTTTTATTTGACCAAATGACAAGACATCTTGTCATCGGAGTTGAATGGGTTAAGTGACCAAAACTATTCAAGGAAAAAGAAGAACCAGCAACAGAAAATGACGAAGACCTCAAACTCCATGGAAAAAGGTCACGAAAGTCAACACCTCAATACGAAAAAAAAAAAAAAAAACACAACCATGCAAGTGGGTCTGTCCCATGCCTACATTAACTTCGACTTCCCCGAGAGAAAATCTCTAGAGACAGCGACATTAATCTGATAATTCTTATGACAGTCCATTTCCAGCTTTTCTACACTGTAAAGGGCCACTTACACGGTCAAACGGTTTGTCAAACCCGGTTTGTCAAACAAGTGTTTGATGTGATGTTTGACCGTGTGAATGGGGTATTTGGTCGTCAAACACGTTTGACAAACGTGTTTGACAACCAAATACCCCATTCACATGAAGTACTTAATCTCTATACTTGTATGGTAAATGTTTTATGCGTATGGTCCAACGACGCACGTAGAGCGATTACGCAATGTAATGACTACGTAAGAGTGAGAGTGATAATTTTGACTTGGTTAAGTGTATATACATCCTAATAAAATATGCATTATTAGCGACTTTCACACATACGGATAACTACGCATTTTACGTGACTTCAAAGTGTGCAAGCAAATTCATATTCTAATCGAAGTGCGTGATACTTTTAACGACGGATCTACACGTGACCAGGCAAAATCTTTGACTGATATATTTTATCTATGAAGAATTATGTAAACGTATACTACATAGGAAATTATATTCGACAAAAAAAAAAAAATCATATTGACATTGTGAGAAATGTAGCGTGGTTAAAAATTTTGTTCGTGACCTACTCGTAATACACGAGAAGATACTTTGTCCTCTGAGATTTGACATGAAACCCAACCAAACAAGACTCTACACAGAGTGAAGTGATTAGCTTGTTTAATAAATCACATACCTTTTCAACATATTCATCAAATTGACACGTCATTTCATCTGGTATCGCATGGAACTCCTATAAGTTGTTATAACAAATTAAAAGGACCAATCATTGTCGACTTTTACCGTAACGTAAAGTGATTACAAATCCTTGAAGTCCGTTACATACGGGGAAAGGAGCTGTAAAGCCAGGTTTACACGCTACGATAAATTGTAGCGATTTATTGTAATGAAAAGGTTGTTACAATTTGTCATTACGTGTAAACAGGAGATCGTAGCGATTTATCGCTACGATCTCCTGTTTACACGTAATGACAAATTGTAACAACCTTTTCATTACAATAAATCGCTACAATTTATCGTAGCGTGTAAACCTGGCTTTACAGCTCCTTTTCCCTTATGTAACGGACTTCAAGGATTTGTAATCACTTTACGTTACGGTAAAAGTCGACAATTTATTGTAGCGTGTAAACCTGGCTAGATAAACCAACGACAGACGACGTGAAGGTATCTAGCGAGAGAAGGCCGTCTTCATCCTCCACTCTTCACTCTCCTCCATCCTCCACACCCACAAACACTGTTTCAAAACAACCTTGATAGCAAGTTGAGGAATTGTATAACCCCCATCATACCATTGCTCTCTGGTATTACGCAGGTTATCTGAGAATTAGTCATTAGAATGAAAACTTATAACCCATATCTTACAGATGATTTGGCTTGTGAGGCATAGCTTGTCTTTTGCACGTCTCATCCGAAACTAGGAGTGCAATGGACTAATGCCGTGGCCTTCTAACAACTAAGTACAGAGAATAAACCATGCCCAGTTGCATTACCCAGTTTCTTTATGCATCACTTATCATCGGGCTTGTGGATAATACCAAACAAGCACTCCCAACCCGTATTATCGTCTGCTGGCATATGCAGTTTATCTGATATAGCCGCAAATCTTAGAGCCACTTGAGCTGGGTCATCGTTCGGATGGCAACCCGTATACTTGTAGTTCCTCATGGCGCTCTGCGTTTGACCGTTTCCTAGTTCCATGTTGACACCGTCGAACACATTTTGGTATGATCTCTCTATTGTTGCATAATAATAAGATTATTTGGCATTGAATCAACATAAATGAATTGCGGATAATGAAAGACACATAGTAACATTTACAATTGCCGAGGATGATTCCCCGAAAAGTCTTTGTATTGAATGCATTCAGACACAATCTCAAAACTAACAAGATAGGGATCAGAAGGGCCTTTCAAGACGACACTCGTAGTCTTTCTGCACAAGTCACTGCAGGGCTAGATATTCAAAACGGAACTTCATAATTCCATAGATTATTTCCAATGATCTATTGATTTCCAGGCCTGAAGCCTCGGATAAATGGCTTTCAGTTCTATTAAAAAGAAAGTAAAGACAATGCATCGAGAAGCTCCTAACACTAACTCTGCAATAATAATAATGATAATAATAGTAATAATGATAATAATAGTAATAATGATAATAATAGTAATAATGATAATAATAATAATAATAATAATAATAATAATAATAATAATAATAATAATAATAATAATAATAATAATAATAATAATAATAATAATAATAATAATAATAAGATAATAATAATAATGATAATAATAATAATAATAATATAATAATAATAATAATAATAATAATGATAATAATAATGATAATAATGATAATGATAATAATAATGATAATGATAATAATAATGATAATAATAATAATAATAATAATAATAATAATAATAATAATAATAATAATAATAATAATAATAATAATAATAATAATGATAATAATAATAATAATAATAATAATAATGATAATAATAATAACAATAATAATACATTTTAACATCCGCAACGCACTTTAATTCTAAGCCATCAGCATCGGGAAACCCAATGGAGCCACATGCAGAAATTGAAATATGGTACTGCCGAGGACTCGAACTCAGCGATCATATGACAAGTGCCGTAGTAACTAACCAACTACGCAATCAAGAGTATAATTAATAATAATAATAATAATAATAATAATAATAATAATAATAATAATAATAATAATAATAATAATAATAATAATAATAATAATAATAATAATAATAATGATAATAATAACAATAATAATAATAATGATAATAATAATATATCCAGATAAATAAAATGAAATAAAATGAAAATAGAAATAAAAATATAAATATACAAATACAAATATAAATATAAAAATATAAATAAAAATAAATAAATACAAATGTGCTTATTTAAAGGGACATGACATCTCATCGCATATCGTTGTGTGACAGAATGTTATAAAAATATATACATACATATACATATATGGGACAGTTTTACATATGGTACTGCAAATAATGAATAAATAAATAAATGGATAATAACATATTTGGACATATTCGGACAGAATAAAAATATAATAATAACAATAATAATAATAGTGTGATAGTGGGCAACGTTCTCTTTGACACATCATTATATGACCTAAGGTATAGATTAGTTTATACTTAAGATAATAAATTGTAATATGATTTAAAATGAAGCAATATATTTTCATTTTTATTTTCATTTCATTTAATTTTATTTATCTGGATATTTATCTTTATATTATTTAATACTATAAGTTATCTTATGACACTTTTTAGGATTCCCACATTTTTACACCACTCACTTCACTTACACTGTTACACCCTCGATCAACATTCCACACACACCGGAGCTGTTTTATAATAACATCACAATAATTTATTGTATACTGTATTATCACTATTGTCCATTGTATTAAAAATTATAAACCATTGAACAACCATATGTAACCCACCTCCAAGGTGAGAACGCGGTCTTACTCAGACTATGTATTCCGCCAGCTTCACTCCAGAGTCACATTCCTCTGAAGAAGCATAGAGCGAAACCGGTCAGGAATAAACTCAGGAACTCGGAACTAGACCCGTGACTTCTTTTTCCACCTTCATTAATAATAATATTAATGATAATAATAATAATGATAATAATAATAATAATAATAATAATAATAATAATAATAATAATAATAATAATAATAATAATAATAATAATAATAATAATAATAATAATAATAATAATAATAATAATAATAATAATAATAATAATAATAATAATAATAATAATAATACATACATGCATACATATACCAAGGCTTTTTCCCCCTTCCAAGGGAGGTAGCCAGAAAGGGAAAGGCATAAAAACATTCCCACCCATTTCATCCCTAAATACACTCCACACCCCTCCCACCCTCCCTCTCATCTGAGCACCTCCTGGATGA
>NC_134788.1:4842317-4882317 GCF_046742065.1 Oratosquilla oratoria | reverse complement strand
CAAAAGAAGATCTTGAAGAAGATGAAACAACAAAAGAAAGTCCAGGTATGTGCACTACATCCATCATATGTTCCTTGAAACTTGTCTATATGTTTTTTTTTTACGTAAAAGAAGTATAAGTTTTTATTTCTTTCTTATACAGCGTGATAAACTTTGTAGTTAACTCTTCATCAGTTTTATTATTTTGCCGTATAAAAACTAACATGGTTCCCATCAGCTATTTAAGATGTGTTTGGTGCCAATGAAAAGGATAACACCTTTTTTTATATACATTTTCATCTTTATTTCCGATATCATATTTACAATGGATGTCTTGATCTTCGGCTTGGTTTTATATGTAAACTTGATCGCAGGTGACATCAAAATTATGCATTACTTTCGGTAGTAAAAGATTTATAATCCAACATAAAAAAAATTGGATATTTTCTGGTAGTAGTCTCTATATAATTTACTTACCTATTAATAGATATTAGTTTACTTTTATTTATTTATTTATTTATACAGTTATCCATTCTTGTTTATTTCTATTTTTATTTGTTTATTTATGTACTTATATATTCATTTAATTGTAAAAGATGATTGATAAAATTCTATCAAAATTATTACGGTTGTTTTACATAGATATAACTTATTAGGATTGTTTTACATAGATATAACTTATTGTTTGCACCGCCGTGACAGCAGCGGCGTGCCTGGCATCTGGCGGTAGAAATGATAACTATTAGACTCCATCTTTCAGTTTTTATTGTAAAGTTGCCGGAATAAGTTTTCTTGTAACTACTTTCAATATCGTTCCATAATAGAAATGTGGGGTCAATCGTATAACCCCCCCCCCCACCACACACACACTGATCAACTGTAGAATCTCCACCCCAACTACACTTAATTGTAGAATTTCCATCCACACTTATCAACTGTAGACTCTCCACCCTAACATAGACTAGGTAAGGTTAGGCTAGGTTAGGTTTGGTTTGATTTGGTTTGATTAGGTTAGGTTAGGTTAGGCCAGGTTAGGTTAGGTTACGTCAGGTTTGGTTAGGTTAGGTTAGATTAGTTTAGGTTATGTCTATTAGGTTAGGCTAGGTCAAGTTAGGTTAGGTTAGGTTAGATCAGGTTAGATCAAGTTAGGTCATGTCAGGTTAGGTTATGTATCACGAGTCATAATCAACTGTAGAATGTCCATCCCAGCAACACTCAATTGTACAGTCTCCACCCTAAACGAGCGCGCGTGCGCGTGTGTCTGTGTGTGTATCTACTTATTTGTATCTTACGGGAAGGGGAGCTACGCTCGTGATGTCCCGTCACTGTATCTCACCATATCTAATTTGCTCTTAAATTCGTGTATTATTTTTGCACACACTATTGTTTCGTCTAGTGTGTTCCATACATCCACCACTCTGTGGGGAAAGCTATTTTTTTTCAGGTGGTCTCTTCTATAACTGCCCTTTTTGAGCTTCCTTCCATATCCTCTTGTGTAAATCTCTTATCTCAATTTAATAAGTATTCGCTATCAAGGACTTCTGTACCTCTCATAATTCTGTGGATGATCAACAAGTCACATCTTTCTTTTCTTTGTTCCAGAGTTGGTAATTCTAGTTTTGACAATCTTTCTTCATATGACATTTTTGAGTGTTGGGGCCATCTTCGTAGTTGCTTTCTGGATTCTCTGATTTTTTTTATATATATTCTTTTTAGTACTGGGTGACCATATTGCGTACTCCAGTTTTGGTCTTATCAGTGTGACTAGTATTTTCTTTACCATTTCTTCATCCGAGTAAGTAAAAGCCACTTTAATTGATCTTAGCAAATTATAGGTTTCGCCGACAATTTTGTTTGTCTGTTTGACAGGGGACATATCCTTTGTGATGATTACTCTAACGTCTTTTTCAGATTTTTTTTTCTCCGAATTCCATGATGCTACATTTCTTAATGTTGAAATCCACTTCCCACTTCTGACTCCATTCCCAAACCCTGTTCAGATCTCTGCAGTGAGTCACAGTCCGTTTCAGTTACTACTCACTTTCTTTAACAGATTTGTGTCATCTGTAAAAATGTTCATGTAACATTCCACACCTTCGTCCATGTCATTCACATAAATAGCAAACATAATTGGAGCCACTAATCATCTCTTCCCAATTAAAACTCTTATATCTGAGCATTACTCTCACTTTTCTTCCATGCAAAAAGTCCTCCATCCATTTCAGTAGTTTACCTTGTATCCCTCCTATGGTTTCCAGTTTTCTTAATTTTTTTTTTTTTTTTTTTGTGGGACTTTATCAAAAGCTTTTTATAAATCTAGAAAAGCACAATCAGCCTATTCGTCCCTTTCCTGTATTATGTCTAGTAGTCTTGAGTAAAAACAGATCAATTTTGTGGCACATGATCTTCCCTGTAATCCGGATTGTCTCGGATTTAGTATATTGTTGTCCCTTCAGATGTTTTACCCATCTACTTTTCATAACTTGTGTGTGTGTGTGCGTGCGTGTGTGTGTGTGTGTGTGTGTGTGTGTGTGTGTGTGTGTGTGTGTGTGTGTGTGTGTGTGTGTGTGTGTGTGTGTGTGTGTGTGTGTGTGTGTGTGTGTGTGTGTGTGTGTGTGTGTGTGTGTGTGTGTGTGTGTGTGTGTGTGTGTGTGTGTGTATTTACCTAGTTGTATTTTACGGGACGGGAGCTATGCTCGTAGTGACCCGTTTTCTTATCTCTCCACATCCAGTTTATTCTTGAATTCGTGTATACTTCTGGCATTCACTGTTTCTCTGTTCAGTTTGTTCCAGACATCGATCACTGTGTTGGTAGCCTTTTTTTTTTTTTTTTTTTTTTTTTTTTTAGTTCTCTTCTGTAACTATCTTTCTTTAGTTTCTTTTCGTGTGTGCGTGCGTGCGTGCGTGTGTGTGTGTGTGTGTGTGTGTGTGTGTGTGTGTGTGTGTGTGTGTGTGTGTGTGTGTGTGTGTGTGTATGTATGTGTGTGTGTGAAGGGATTCTATAGCCGATCCGAAATATGCCATAATATATAAATGCAAAGACTGAAGATATTACATTATTACTCTATCCTCTAAATTTCATTGTAAAGTTGGCTGAATAGATCGTTACATAATAGAAATGTGCTATAGGATATTAATGAAAGAACTAGAGATAATTTAAAAATAACAATAATTTTACACTATTTTGGTTTCTGAAAAGACACTAGAAGATTGAGATTTCTACGTTTCTAAATAATTTCTGTAAATTTAAATTAGCTAATCTAGACAATTTTTTTTTTTTAATTCAAACTCTCTCTAATTTCAAATAATTCACCACAAACATACTCTGACAACATCCGCACTGACACACACACACACACACACACACACACACACACACACACACACACACACACACACACACACACACACACACACACACACACACACACACACACACACACACACACACACACATATATATATATATATCTTTTCAACCACAGATCACTTTTAATTCCATGCCATCACTGTCGAGACTGAGAGTAGGTCGAAGGAGGCATATGTTGGAAATTGAAACGTGGTCAAGCCGAGGACTTGAACTCGGCTCACCCGTGACAGAGTGGCATTGACCTAGCCCAATACGCTAAGTCACTGCCGCTTTGTCACGGGTGAGCCGAGTTCGAGTTCGCTGCTCGACCACGTTTCAATTTCCAACGTATGCCTCCTTCGCACTACTCTCAGTCTCGACTGCGATGGCATGGAATTAAAAGTGATTTGTGGTGGAAAATATATTAATCTGTTTACTGGGAACCATTCAGTGTATATACACATATATATATGTATATACATATATATATATATATATATATATATATATATATATATATATGTATATATATGTATATATACCCATCATTTACACTATATCCCCTGTGGCAGGGGTGGGCAACCATTGGCAGGCATGTCAAATGTGGCACATCAACGGCTTTTCTCCGAAACGTGAAACCCTGGCTCACCTAAGAAAACAGTAACATAGATAAAACGTCTTGATCGCTGAGTTCTTTATTTCAACTAAAAAAAATAAGATTTTATATATTGTAAATACATTGTGGATATTCATATATATATATATATATATATATATATATATATATATATATATATATATTATATTATATATATATATTATATATATATATATATATATATATATTATATATATGTATATATATTATATATATGTATATATGTATATATATGTATATATTTACTTATATATATATATATATATATATATATATATATATATATATGCTGGTACATTGTGACAATTTGATGAAGGTGGAAAAAGAAGTCATGGGTCTAGTTCCGAGTTCCTGAGTTTATTCCTGACCAGTTTCGCTCTATGCTCTGAAGAAGCATAGAGTGAAACCGGTCAGTAATAAACTCAGTAACTCGGATCTAGATCCGTAACTTCTTTTTCCACCCGCATATATATATATATATATATATATATATATAATATGTATATATATATATATACGTATATATATGTACACACACACACAACGGGACTCCTCAAGGAGTAATACGATCACTAAGGTTTTTTAACTTATTTTCAAGCAGCCTTCCCACGTCCAACTCAGATCACAATACCAAAACTCTCCAAGAAGCCTTCCTTTCTTATTCACTTTCTTCACTACCAGGCCCATATGCACTCACAAAAACCCATATCTCCCATCTCAACTTCATCTTCGTATAGATTATTCTCGCAGATACTTCCTTCCACCTCACCACGTACTTTCCTCTCTCATCACTTACCAGCAATCCAGCACTTACCATCTTTCCCTTCCTCGCCTAGTCATCTCTTCGGACACCTACCCCCAATTTCAAATTCACCCATCTCCTTCAACCTAGATTCACTTATCTCCAACACATCTTTCTTCCTTCCTCCAAACAAACCACGAATCTCTTATTTTTTATTTTCGTCTGTACCATATACTCACACATTCAATAGTCCACTTACTATGGTGTTGGTTGAGGTATTCCTCCCAGAATCTCTTATGCCTTAACTTTTCGTTGAAGGAACGTACATAATGCAAGATCGTCTCATCACTCTGTCCCTTTTAGTCTCCTTTTGCGACGAGCATGGGAAACACGGTGGCAGAATTCTCCCACCTCCCCACTATCATAGGTGGAGTCCAGTAGAGGTGGTAAAGGGCATTTTTAAGGGAACATCATAAAGGAAGGACAGCTGTAATACAAATGTATCATCATTCCTTTACGAATATGGCTTTTTAAACTCTAACATAAAAGACTCTGGTCAGTAAAGGCGTCAAAACAGTCCTTATATTATGACTCCCTTTTATCATGCAGTAAATACCCAAGTACGTGTCTGTTAGTGCCGTGACTCAAGGATTATAAACAGGACATCTAGCTATCCTACAAGAAACACAGGATCATCGACAATGTCAAGGTTGATGACTATGTCCCAAGGTAGATGCGCAAATAATTACTGACGAAATACTAGTATTACTGAATTAACAGGGAAAAAAAATCTGGACACGCTTTTTCTGCAATTTGCAACATTCTCTGTCCCACAGTTTATGCGAGGCATCGTTTTAATAATTCTCGCAGATCCCAGAGTACCTCACGATGCACTAAGATTAACACAGGCTGCAAAATACCCCTGCTGAAACTCGTCGGCGCTCCATAAGAACACAAAACACTAGGATCCGTTCATTTGTTGACTTAACAGTCGTGATCCTAGACTATTCAAACCGCTGGGAGCTTAGAAGGCAAAACCAAAACGCGTCAATAACTTATGGACAAATCGATTACTCGGCAGACTGAGCAATGTAAACCCAAGGTAATTGTTGCAATCCTGTCTGTCCCCTTTCATTCCCCAGTTAATGACTGCCAACCTCTTTTCCAGTCAGATAGAATGACACAGGACTGGAAAACGGTAGACAGCGTCTGACCTCATCTAGGCTTTTAGCAATTCTGTACTGATGTTGCAATTGCTAATTGACTTTCCGTTCGTCAAGTTACTCACAACTTCCCCAACCTCTCTCAGAAAAGGGCGTAGTTTCATGTATTATTAAACCAGCAACCATGACCCTAACACCAACCAGGAAAAACTGTCCTCTCGAAGGACTGTCCTCGCACGAAGCGAGGACTGACGTCGTTTTTTCCTGGTGTTTGATCAAACATTTTGGTGTTTTATGATTTTTTGTTTTATTTGACCAAATGACAAGAATCTTGTCATCGGAGTTTAATGGGTTAAGATGGGTCATATTGTTGCGGCTTGATCAGTTACAAAGGATTACAAAGGATTACAAAGGCGGAGCATGCCGACAGGAGACCTTTTGATCCATATCTAGGTCGGATGCAAAAAAAAAAAAAAAAAAAATCATAATAATAAATTAAAACTATAATAATGTAAAAATAACAAATAAAATACATAAATAAATGCATAGGTATAGTTGAATAACAAACAAAAAGGTAAATAGTAAATGATTATAAATTGACATATAACTAATAATAAATGAAAATCAGACAGACAAATTATAACAAAAACAAATAATATAACATAAATTATAATCATTACAGCATCTTACTTAGGTATTTATCTAAATGATTCTTAAAGATTCGAACTGAACTACATTGCACTACCTGTGCAGGAAGTTTATTCCATTCATTAACTACACGGTTGGCAAAGTTGTTTCTACCTACTTCCAAATTGAATCTATTTCCGGACAGTTTGAGACCATTGTTTCTTGTCTGATTCTCATTCAATGTGAAAATTTGGTCACTTTTGATGTTGTCAATTCCCTTTAAAATCTTAAAGACCTGTATCAAGTCACCACTGAGTCTACGCTTTTTTAGGGAAAACAGATTCATGTGCTTAAGTCGATTTTCGTATGATTTATTTTTGATATTTGGAATCAGTTTTGTGGCTCGCCGTTGTACTTTTTCCAGTCTGTCAATGTCTTTAATGAGATTCGGTGACCATACGGAAACAGCATATTCCAAATGTGGACGAACTAACGATTTATATAGCTTGTTAATGAGTGATGGACTTTTGAAATCAAAAGATCGAGCAATCAATCCCAGAATCTTATTTGCTTTCTCAGAGGCTGAAATACACTGCTTGGATGATTTGAGGTCGTTACTGATAATTACGCCCAGATCTTTTTCACTATCCACTTTTGTTAACGAATTTCCAAATAACTTGTAATCGTACTTACTGTTATTTTTACCTATGTGCATTACCTTGCATTTACTTGTGTTAAATTTCATTAGCCACTTTTCAGACCATTGCTGTAATTGATCTAAATCTTCTTGAATATCTAATTGGTTTGAGTGATCATTTGCCACTCCGCACAGTTTTGTATCATCAGCAAATTTGGAAACAGTAGATTTTAGTCCATTGTCTATATCATTTATATATATGCTATGAATAGAAGTGGCCCAAGAACGGAACCCTGAGGAACTCCACTTGCAACACTTTTCCATCCAGAAGTTTTTCCATTTAAAACAACTCTCTGTTTTCGACCATTCAACCAATTACTAGTACAACCTAATAGGCTACCACTTATTCCATGCAAAGCTAATTTAGTAAGTAGTCTTTCGTGTGGGACGGTATCAAAAGCTTTTGCAAAGTCTAGATATATTAAATCTATATTGTTTCTTTTGTCATAATTCGAGATAACTGTGTTGTAGAATTCGAGTAAGTTAGTCACGCAAGAACGTTTCCGTCTGAAACCATGCTGGCTATCATTTATCAAACGGTTACTTTCTAAATGATATTCGATATCATCTCTGATGATAGTTTCCATTATTTTTCCTACGATCGAAGTCAAACTTATAGGCCTATAGTTATTTGGTTTCTTTTTGTCACCTTTTTTGAATATGGGAGTAACGTTAGCTAGCTTCCATTCTCTTGGGACATCTCCGGATATGATGGATTTCTTGAAAATAATTTCTAATGGAACAACAATCTCATTTTTCATTTCCTTTAAGATTCTTGGATGCCAACCGTCAGGCCCTGGTGTTTTATTAACTTTGAGTTTGTCTATACACCTTTTAATTTTTTCTTTTGTTATATATTTACCATAGTGAGTAAGTTTACCCCAGACTTTTCACAGGTTTCAGTTTGGAATTCACTTTGAGGTGTTTCGTTTACGAATACCGAGCTAAAATAATTGTTTAAGATATTACACATTCCTTCATTTGAATATTCAAGTTGACCGTCAGCAGATAATAGTGGACCAATGTGATTCCTAACAACCTTTTTATCTCTAATGTAACTATAGAATTCTTTGGGATTCTCTTTGGATTTATCAGCGATGTTCATTTCGTATTGTCGTTTTCTTTTTCTTATTGTCTTTTTTAAATCTCTCTGTATTGATACATAACTTTCATAGTCATTAGATGCACCCGAGCACTTATATTTCTTATAAGCCTGTCTCTTTTTAGCAATACTTTTTTCAGTTTCTTTGTCGAGCCACTTTGGGCGAGCCTGATTTGGGGGACGTCTGTCCTTAAAAGGAATGTAAGTTTGAATCATCTTAGTGAGCGTATTTTGAAATATTTCCCACATCTGATCTACAGGCCTTTCGTTTAATTTTGCCTCCCAATCTGTAAGCTGAAGCTCCTGACTTAGTTCTATGAACTGAGCTTTACTGAAATCGGGTATTTTAGAAGCACAAGTATCTATTCTAAAATTGTTTAGGAGTTTGAATCTGACTAAATTGTGATCGCTATTTGAAACAGATTCACCGACTTCTACATCAGTTACCATGCTTTCGCGGCTAGTGATCAATAAATCGAGCAAGTTTCCATATCTTGTGGGCTCTTTTACATGCTGAATTAAGTAATTGTCACCAAGAAAATCAATGAAGCGACTACCTATATGGCCATGTTCAAGGGTCATCCAATCAATGTCAGTAAAATTGAAATCACCCATTATCAATAAATCCCGGTTGCAGAAACTAGACAGTTCTTGAAATAACAGTTTGTCGTCTGCTAATGATAATGTCTTTGGCCTATATATTACACCTATATTCATTTTTTGTCCATTTGTTAGGGTTAACTCAACCCACAAACTGTCATATGCATCCTGTTTCACTTTCTCTAAAAGTTGTAGTTGTAGTTGTAGTAAATGATCACAACACTACCCGGTCTCTTCACCTCAAAGAGAGATTCTAAGCCTGCTGAACTTGTAAAAAAGATACTCGATTGGCCCTGGAGAGAAAAGGGATGTTCCAGGTACCTGCACAGAAATCCCACAAGAGGCTCACCCCAGGTCTTGTTCGACGTGTCCGTACATAGTGTGCATCACACCGGCCACTCGCGATGTGTGCTTGGTGGATTTGATGAGGACAAGTTGCAAGTTCATTCCCACCAGAACCACCACGTCTGAATGCCATATAAGTAGATATAAACATTCGTCCAACACCACCAACAAGTACGGAGCCCAACGAAGAGAGGTATCGTTGTATTCATAATCCAACAGACTTTGGAGTCGTGGGAGAGTATACACATCCACCAGCGTCTGACATTAATTTGCCCCTTGTTATGGGGTCTGAATGGAAAAAATCATATATAAGAACTACCTTCGACGTACTGAAAACAACAGTAAAAATTATCATTGATGGTTTCAGTATTTCTCATATTTATGAAAACATGGGTATAGAGTACCGTGCTTTTAGCACCTTCCTTCCTGGTGATCCTTTTGATTTTGTTTTGGTCGTTGCGAGGATATTCTGTTCATCTCTGCGGCACGCTCTTTCTCGGATACTAAGGGTTAGAGCCTTCTGTACTAGATGGCATAATACCTTTAATTCTGGCTGTTGTCAGGCTATTCTATTCATGCCAAAGGATTACAAAGGTGGAGCATGCCGACAGGAGACCTTATGGTCCATAACTAGGTCGGATGCGAAAAAATATATATAATATTGATAACAAAAAATAAAGTAAAAAAAAAAATAATAAAATAGAATAAAAAAAATTATAACAATAATAATGATAAATAAAATAAATAAATGCATAGGTATGTTTAAATAAGAAACAAACAAATAAGTAATAAATAATAATAAATTGACAGATAAATGATAATAAGTGAAGATCAAGCAAACAGACAATAACAAACAAATAAACAAATAATATGAAGATAAATGGCAGTCATTACAGCATCTTGCTTAGATGTTTATCTAAACGAATCTTAAAGCTCCGAACTGAACTACATTGCACCGCCTCTGCAGGGAGTCTATTCCGTTCATTAACTACACGGCTGGCGAAGTTGTTTCTACCTACTTCCAAATTAAATCTATTTCCTGACAATTTGAGACCACTATTTCTTGTCGTTTTCTCATTCAGTGTAAATTTTTTGTCACATTTGATGTTGTCAATCCCCTTTAGAATCTTAAAAACCTGTAACAAGTCACCTCTAAGTCTACGCTTTTTTTTTTTTTTTTTTTTTTTTTTTTTCTTTTTTTAGGGAAAACAGATTCATATGTTTTAGTCAATTTTCGTATGATTTATTATTTACAGTATACTTGGAATCAGTTTTGTGGCTCGCCGTTGTACTTTCCCAATCTGTCAATGTCAATGGGATTCGGTGACCATACGAAAACAGCATTTTCCAAATGTGGACGAACTAACGTTTTATATAGCTTGTTAATGAGATATGGACTTTGGAAGTCAAAGGATCGTACAATCAGTCCTAGGATCTTATTTACTTTCTCAGAGGCTGAAATACACTGCTTAGATGATTTGAGATCGTTACTGATAATTACCCCTAGATCCTTCTTACTATACACTTTTGTTAACGAATTTCCAAATAACTTGTAATCGTACTTACTGTTATTTTTTCCTATATACATAATCTTCCATTTACTCGTGTTGAATTTCATTAGCCACTTTTCAGACCACTGCTGTAATTTATCTAAATCTTCTTGAATATCTAATTGATTTAAGTGATTATTTGCCATTCCGTACAATTTTGTAGCATCAGCAAATTTGGAGACAATAGATTTTAGTCCGTGGTCTATATCATTTATATACACTACGAATGAAAGTGACCCAAGAACGAAACCCTAACGAACTCCACTCGTAAAAAAAAAATTCATTTAGAAGTTTTGCCATTTAGAACAACTCTGTTTTCGATCATTCGACCAATTTCTAGTCCAACTTAATAGGCTGCCACTTACTCCGTGTGAAGCTAATTTAGTAAGTAGCCTTTCGTGGGGGACGGTATCAAAAGGTTTTGCAAAGTCTTGATATATTAAATCTATATTGTTTCTTTTGTCATAATTCGAGATGACTGTGTTGTAGAATTCGAGTAAGTTAGTCACGCAAGAACGTTTCCGTCTGAATCCATGCTGGCTATCGTTTATCAAACAATTACTTTCTAAATGATGTTCGATAGCATCTCTGATTATAGTTTCCATAATTTTTCCTATAATTGAACTCAAGCTTATAGGCCTGTGGTTATCTTATTTCTTTTTGTCACCTTTTTTGAATATTGGAGTAACTTTATCTAGCTTCCATTCTCATGCGAGATCTCCGGATATGATGGATTTTTTTTTTTTTTTTATAATTTTTAATGGAACAACAATCTCATTTTTTATTTTCCTTTAAGATTCTTGGATGCCAACCGTCAAGCCCTGGTGTTTTATTTACCGTAGTAAGTTCACCCTATATTTTTCACAGGTTTCAGTTTGGAGTTCACTTTGAGGTGTTTCATTTACGAATACTGAGCTAAAATAGTTGTTTAAAATATCACACATTCCTTCGTTTGAATACTCAAGTTGACCGTCAGCAGATAATAGTGGGCCAATGTGATTCCTAATAACCTTTTTATCTCTAATGTAACTATAGAATTCTTTGGGATTCTCTTTGGATTTATCAGCGATATTCATTTCGCACTTGCATTTTTTATAAGCCTGTCTCTTTTTAGCAATACTAATTTCAGTTTCTTTGTCGAGCTATTTTGGGTGAGCCTGATTTGGGGGAGCCTGTCCTTAAACGGAATGTAAGTATGAATCATCTTATTAAGCGTATTTTAAAATATTTCCCACATCTGATCTACAGGTCTTTCGCTTATTTTGCCTCCCAATCTGTAACCTGAAGCTCTTGGCGTAATCCTATGAACTAAGCTTTGCTAAGATCGGGTATTTTAGAAACACAAGTATCTATTCTAAAAATTTTAGCAGTTTGAACCTAACTAAAGCAAGGTTTACACGCTACGATAAATTGTAGCGATTTATTGTAATGAAAAGGTTGTTACAATTTGTCATTACGTGTAAACAGGAGATCGTAGCGATAAATCGCTACGATCTCCTGTTTACACGTAATGACAAATTGTAACAACCTTTTCATTACAATAAATCTCTACAATTTATCGTAGCGTGTAAACCTTGCTTAAGCTGTGATCGCTATTTGCAACAGATTCACCAACTTCTACATCGGTTATCATGCTTTCACGGCTAGTAATCAATAGATCGAGTAGGTTTCCATGTTTTGTGGGCTCTTTTACATGCTGAACTAAGTAATTGTCACCGAGAAAATCTATCAAGCTTCTATCTATATGGCCATGTTCAAGGGCCATCCAATCAATGTCAGTAAAATTGAAATCACCAATCATCAATTAGTCTCGGTTGCAGAAACTAGACAGTTCTTGAAACAACAGTTTGTCGTCTGCTATTGATAATGTTTTTGGCCTATATATTACACCTACATTCATTTTTTGTCCATTTGTTTGGGTCAATTCTACCCACAAACTATCATATGCATCCTGTTTTACTTTCTCTAAAATACAGGCATTGCTTTTAACGTATAACAGAACATCCCACCTTTCTTGTGGTTTCTATCCTGATGAAAGTGTTTAAACCCCGCAATATTAAATTCAGCTTCAAACTCTTTTCCATTTAACCATGTCTCGGTTATTCCTATCATATCGAGGATTTTCACTTTTGACATACGCCTGTATTTCTTGGCATTCATTCCTAATACTACGAGCATTAAAGTTCATGGTGTTAAGAAACTCGTGATTATTTCTTTTTGACACGTTTTGTATTTCAACATCATGCCTTACATTATATATTTTTTTCTTTATTGACACCTTGCTCTATATTGACATTTGGTCCTTCATTGACATACAATGCCTCATGGACATTTGCCCCATCACGGACACCTGGTCCCTCACGGTCATTCGATCTTTTATGTGCACTTTGTACCCCTACGTCACCGTGTTCCACACCGGCCACCAGTCGTTCGCTGACATTCTGCCCGGCATCCCTTCCTAAAATAATATTCTGTCCTCCACTGACATTATATCCTACCGTGATATTTGGTCCTACACTATCAATACACTGAGGTCCGTATTGAAGAAATGATAAGATATATTTCTAAACTCACCACAATTCAACATTCATTACATTATTTTATTGATATTTGACAAATCAGCATGTCTCCAAAACATGTATACCCAGTACAAATTCTTGTATGTTTTCTATTTACTAACAAACATGTTTTATTTAGGTTGAGCTAGATACTCCAAAAATCTACTTCGTGGAAATTTGGATACAGCTAATATATATGTAAACATTCTGCCTAGGTACCAAGTCGCCGCGAGCGCATCCGCCTCAAACTATACGTTAGACTTGCAGTACTCCAGGGACTAACCTGGGTCTTTGGCTTCGTGGCAGCCCTTGGAGATGTGCGCGAGTGCTGGTACCCATTCATCATTCTCAATGGTCTTCAAGGGTTCTTCATCTTCTTGGGTTTTGACTTGAAGAGAAAGGTAAGTCTACGTAATATGTAGTTGCAATCGGAACGGTAGTGGTGGATACGGAGGAATAGAAACTAGTAAAGAGAAGCATATATACTGAGAAAGAAAGTGGCAAATATAGGGATACGTTAACTGGGGGAAGGGAGGAGTGAGGAAGACAAGTTTAGAGCAAAGTGGGATTGATATGAATGATTACAATTGAAGATGGGAAATGATGGAGAAGGGATGAACTTTCACCAAAAACATTTCTCTTAGCATTTTTAAAAGAGAGGTTAGATATGATACCTGGTTGCAACCCAATCTTCACTGGAGGTCAGGGAAGTAGACTAACTAACATCAGCATTAGCAAGGAATATGTAGTCAAACAGATATATTTAAAGCTACAAAATCCCCGGGCTCAGACGAAAAGATGCCAAGAGTGCTAAAAGAGTATCAATTTGAAATCCATGAGTAGTTAACGGAAGTATTTAATAAGTCGGTTGACACTGTATTCGTGCATACTTCTTGGGGGCAGGCAAACGTTGTTCCCGAATTTAAAAAAGTTGATAAATCTCCTATGCACAATTACAGACCAATCAGTTTGACGTCGATAATGTAGGTAAAATGCTAGAATCATTTATAACAATCAGTATCAGGGAACAAATAGATAGGGATAATGGGATTCGTGATTTACAGCATAGGTTCACCAAGGGTAGGTCATGTGTAACTAATATATCATCCCTTTACACCAGTGGTTCCCAACCTGTGGGTAAATTACCCCCTGGGGGGTAGGTAACAAATTTTCGGGGGTAATGAAGGGCTGACAAAAAAATTGAAAATATAATAAAATAAAATAAAATCAAGAAAACATTACGGTACCCGGCATTAGGATTAAGGTTAACTTAGTACGTATAATTGTAAAACTAAAAAAAAAAGGTTGGGAACCACTGCTTTACACTAATGTCTAAAAGGCGGTATATAACAATGCAAAGCGTTCGAAAATGTGCCCCACCAGAAACTACTAAATTAAATCAAGGCCCATGATATAAGAAGAAAAGTGTTTCAATTAGTAACAGA
Source organism: Oratosquilla oratoria (assembly GCF_046742065.1). NCBI lineage: Eukaryota > Metazoa > Arthropoda > Malacostraca > Stomatopoda > Squillidae > Oratosquilla > Oratosquilla oratoria. Next base: position 4,867,502 of record NC_134788.1, on the reverse strand, counting down.
AAACATCGGGTCGCCACTAACGGTGTAAAATCCAAATGGGGTAGCGTTACTAGTGGAGTTCCCCAGAGCTCGGTTTTGGGTCCCATATTCTTCCTTATGTATATAAACGACTTGGACAATGGAATTGATAGTGATGTTAGTAAGTTTGCGGATGACATTAAAATAGGACGTCATATTAACCCATTAAACTCCGATGACAAGATTCTTGTCATTTGGTCAAATAAAACAAAAAATCACAAAACACCAAAATGTTTGATCAAACACCAGAAAAAATATGACGTCATATTTTTCTGGTGTTTGATCAAACATTTTGGTGTTTTATGATTTTTTGTTTTATTTGACCAAATGACAAGAATGTTGTCATCGGAATTTAATGGGTTAAGTCGGGATAAGATGCTGGGATACTGCACAGGATCTTGATCAATTATTTGCATAGTCGGTGAAATGGTACTTGGACTTCAATATCTCAAAGTGCAGTGCGTTAAACGTAGGATTACACAACCAAGCTAAGAGCTATAAATTAGATAATGCCATATAAAATAAAAAGGACTTAGGAGTGTTAGTGAGTCCGAACCTTAAACCCAGGAAATAGTGCATTTGTGCCAGGGTAAAAAAAAAAAAAAAAAAAAAAAAAAAAAAAAAAAAATTTAGAGGTAATTATTAATCTTCACAGGAGAATTACCAAAAGGGCTTAGAAATTTACTATACAAAGACAGGCTTAGGCACCTTAACTTTATTCTCTGGAAACACGAAGAGTGTGGGGGTGAACTAATAGAGCTATTCAAATGGATCAAGGGCTTTAACAAGGTTGATTTAGGCAGAACTCGTCGTAATGGTTTTAAATTGTACAAATTTAGGTTTAAGTGGGAAATAGGCAAGAATTGGTTTACCAATATAGTGGTTAACGAATGAGGTAAACTTGATAACCACATAGCGTTGAAACAATTGATTGTTTTAAGAGAAGATTAGATAACTTTATAGATGAAACTGCCTAGTGTAGTTCTTAAGTTCTCTTGCAGTCTCCTCCATTCTTATGTTCTTCTGTTCAAGACCTACTGTCCAACGGGGATGGGGATGGGGATTTTACAATGGGTGTAGGGGAAAGCTCCACAAAGGGTCCCCATACATTTACGTCAAAGAAGAGGGACGCCAGGGTTGCACTGCTGAGGACCTTTGGTCGTGACATTAGTGATGTGCCATGTACACACAAGTTCAGTACTGAGGAAAATCCCAGGTAGGCTCTACTTTGTAACACCTCGACCACCTCATTTCCCAGGGTGCTTTCTGGCGAATTGGAACATCTCAGGATGGGGTTGGGGGCACTTTCCGATGCGTGGCGCAAGTGTTTAGGAAATAAATGTTGAGCGCCACACTTATCACTGTTCTGGTCAAGTCAATGGGGAGCACGTACAGTATGATAGCATAGAGCCACATTTATGTTTCTTCAGCCCTGTGGACCGTTCCTGACAAAATCACGAGAAAAAAAATCCTGATCAATCCCTACCGTCTTCTCTCAGGTACGAATATTTCATGTAACTACGTAGGTGCCTTATTGATTTCGTTCACTCTGGATGCATCATCCCTTTCCAAGATCACCAACGGGCAGGGTCAGAGTTCGGTAGGGGAACCACGTAAGTGTAGTGCTTCAGTTGCCTCTTGGTGATGAGTTAGGTTACTTATGTCAACACCATTGGGTATGTCCTGGTTTAAAGCGTGATCTCTCCAGTAATTCTTTATAATTCTACAAAGACTTTGTACCGAGACCGAATGTATTGAAATGCAACTTCGAGCCTTGATGAAGGTTCATGTCGCACTTCAATTTATTGAGACAGAGATTTCAATGGCCCTGAAGATACAAACCTTCCACCTAGCAAATGTGTCTAGGGCGCAAGAGTCCGATCGAAACTATTCAGTATTCCACAGGCCACTCCTATTCATTTGTTGACTTCTAGATCTGATCCTTCGAATATATGGATCTCACTGCCAGTATAACTGGATCTCACTAAGACTACATATTCTTCGCAGAGAGAAAACTGACTTTTGGTCTCGTCAACAGAAATTCCAGGCGCTTGGATTTTGGTCTTGATTTTAGAGACTTTATGTGGTTCGATTATTAGAAGCATCATCGGCATTGTCCAAGACATTGAGCCAGGTGCTGATGATGTTAACTTTACACCCGCTATCAGCTACAATTACTTATCACCCAGTCCATTCCAGCATTAGCCCTCTAAGTCAGTTGTTCTATTCTCCAAATTCAGTCTGGGAGGCTTGAATTACTACCAATTAAATAATTCCATACTCTCGATACAAAACGCAAGTCTACAAATAAATTTCTACAGTCGCAATGCTGTTATATGTCATTACAATATGCATGAATTGTTTTGAACTCGATTTTGATTGCATGGTTCAGATTTTGACATATATAATAAAGCTAAATTACTGCAGAAGCATGTTACTCCATACAAAATGTTTTTGCCCCATTTGTGGTAATAACCCCGGCTTTGAGGAACGTTGTTTAATTGTTCATTATACCGGTTGCGACATTTAAGTATTTTGTGAGCAATAATCAGCCATTATTCTTGGAGACAATATTGCACCGAAGAGATTGAGTCATGGAGGTGGCAAAAGAAATATTTAAGGCAGGTATCGAAACGGAGGCGTACAAGTTGAATGCGATAATTTTTTATTTATTTATTCATTTATTTATCTATTTATTTATTTATCTATTTATTTATTCATTTATTTATCTATTTATTTATTTATTTATTTATTTATTTATTTATTTGTTTATTTATTTATTTATTTATTTTTTTGAGTGGGAATTAGTCCCTGATCATAAAAGAAATACTAGTGACTTGGTCCGTAAGAATGTCATTAAAGTTCCTTGAATAATCGGGACACTTAAGAATTTTCCATGCGGTAAGTATTCCACTGCCTTGTCACAGAGCCTAGCTGTCAGTCTTCGGGAGTCGAGGTTTGAAGCTTTATGATTTTTGTTGGCACCCCAAGGCTTTACTAGAGTCGAGGAACGCTATCTTGTGGAAAGTGAATCTGCATTAGAACGCTTGCACCTCCCAGCGTGAGGTAGCGGGGACCAAGTGGCAGATTATTTATTTATTCATTTATTTATTTATTTATTTATTAATTTATTTATTTATTCACGTATCTATTCATTCATTCATTTATTCATTTAGTGATTTAGACATTTATTCATTTATTCATTTATTCATTTATTCATTTATTTATTCATTTGTCTATTTATTTATTCCTTTATTTATTTATTTATCTTTTAGAATCTATAAGACCAGAAGTTGCGTCGGCAACACAATGGTCAGAGTTGTTATTGACTCCAACCTAGTTATATTATGATTATGCATGTGTGCTGCCAGTTCTGAACAATCTGCAAATACGTGCTTGATCGTGCGTGAGGCGACCTGTCAAAGTGGACCTGTGTCATCTATTGCGTTTACTAGTTTGTGTTATTATGTCATATATGAGGTATAGTGGCCGCGGCGGTGTCTGCTTAAGAAATGCAAAGAGTAGTAGTAGACGAGATTCATAAACCAGTTTTTTGCTCATTGAAGGAAAGGATAGTGCTACAAGACTGGAAACGAGCTAATAAACTACAATTCACACAGGAGGAAATAAGGAGAAACCATTGGACTACAGACCAGCATCTCTGACCAATAAGATAGACAACTTTTGTGAGAGAATGCTGTATGCTGTATTGACCTTTGCGATTTGTTATTTTTCGGTCAACGCCGAGAAAGCTTCATCCTTCTTGATCGTCTGATAGATCTCATCTCGGGAAACCATTGTCTGAGTCATTACCAGCCACTAGCTATATCAGGCCTTGAAAGATTATCTGGCTTTAGCCTGTTTCCTTACGAACTGCACTCATTCACTCGTAAATGACAAAAAGAAGTCCTCAAAATGTGATATTTCTTGTACTAACTGGGGTTGATAAAACCTCGGATAGCCAAATATAGAGTAAGAACATTTAACATATTAGCACTTTGTTTTACTGGAACCTCAGAATAAGATGTCGATTTAATTTGCATGCCATCTCCTTGAAATTGTTAAGAGGAGAGTAGGGCAGGCTTGTAAACGGCAATATTATCTATCTAATGATAACCTCAAATTCCTGGACAGGTACTGAAATCAGTATGGAAGGCGCTCACGGGTCAGTCCTGTATGGGACATCTTCGTTCCACCAGAGATACGAGGACAACCACCCTGTCCACCTCGGACAGTCCACAGGTGCAGACTTCGACGGCTACTGTGGCCAAGAAGACATCAGTATCTCATGCAGAAAGGTGAGGATGAGAAAAGGAAAGTCGAATGCTTATAGACTACAATTAAATAAAGTAACTAGGTAGCGGTTTGAACAGGATGTATGTGACCCAAATCGCAGTGGAGTATGGAACTTTCGCCTTGACAAATCCCCGTACACAACTTCGTACCACTATCACTGGTGGTAAAGCATAAGAACATATGAATGGAAGAGACTGCAAGAGACCATAAGGTCTACATTAGGTAGTTCCATACCCCTTACAACCTGTCGTCCCTATCCATAAATTTATCTAATTTTCTCTTAACCCATTAAACTTCGATGACAAGATGTCTTGTCATTTGGTTAAATAAAACAAAAAATCATAAAACACCAAAATGTTTGATCAAACACCAAAATGAAAAATATGACGTTAGTCCTCGCTTCGCTCGCGAAGCGAGGACTGACGTCATATTTTTCTGGTGTTTGATCAAACATTTTGGTGTTTTATGATTTTTTGTTTTATTTGACCAAATGACAAGAATCTTGTCATCGGAGTTTAATGGGTTAAGGGTAGCTTCAGGGGGGCTTAGGAAGGTCTGGCCTTCCCCACTCCCCGAGATAGACCTTTTCTCCACCTGTTTGCCTCCTTTATTTGAAATCCAATACAGAGTTCTGTTATGGTTGGAATATAACCATTCACTTGTTGAAACCTAGCTACGCCTCTAGCTACTATCCTCCCTTACTCCCCTTTTCTAAATACTCTCCTTTCTAGTTAATTGCTTTACTACTTTATTTGTGAATTTGCCAACACTTTTGTCCTACTTTCATATTTTTCCAAGCCTGTGCTATCTCAGAATACCTCTCATTTTCTAATTTTTTTTTTGCCTATTTCTCGCGTTTTAATGGTTATTTTACTACTTTTTTTAATGTCAAAAGCTTTTCTGAGACCCTTCGTCTCCACTGTTCCAATGTAATATCCAAGATGTCCATAATTTACGCCTATACGGTAATATTTGTTCCACCTCCAAAGTGACGTAGCTAGTCTATTTCGTGGTGGGACCTATCCAAGGCTATGCTATATTAACACATTAAACTCCGGTGACAAGATTCTTGTCATTTGGTCAAATAACGAGCGAAGCGAGGACTGACGTCATATTTTTCTGGTGTTTGATCAAACATTTTGGTGTTTTATGATTCCTTGTTTTATTTGACCAAATGACAAGAATCTTGTCATCGGAGTTTAATGCTATATTAAACGAAACCTTGATGCCAATTGTTGACACTAGCGAACAATTTATTAAAATAATAATAAAGACGCAAATGAAGAATGGTGGGGGTTTGTAGGGCACTACGTTTGCAGTGTCTACAAAGGGGGAAAAGAGTATCCAGGGAGAATGGTAAAGGGAACATGTGGATAGGACCGCCATTAGTTGATGTCGCAGAAGTGTTGGTGTTCTTGTCGCCGAGAGGGATGTCCTGCCGCTTCAGGGACGTGATATATGTCCCGTGGCCGGACGGATGGCCGACGGACACTTGACTGACGGATAATTCGCAGACATATGGCCGAGTGGACATTTAGCTGACGGCCATTTGGCAGACCGAATATTTGACCGAGTAGACATATAGATAAACGGATATTTGAGTGATTTTTTTTTTCGTTTTTAATTTGAAATATATATATATATATGTATATATATGTATATATATGTATATATGTATATATATATATATATATATATATATATGTATGTCTGTATGTATGTTTATATATATATATATATATATATATATATACATACATATACATATGTATGTATGTATACTAACCAAATTACCCGCGCGTTGCTGCGAGTTGGTGAATAATCCCTAACCTAACCAGACCCCCACTTAACTTTAACCCTAACCAAATAATTTTGGGGGAAATGAAATATAGCTTTAAACAGTCTTCCTCCCAGGTGTTTGCTCCCCCCCCCCCCCCGAAGGTTGGGAAACCCTAGTTTGGAAATACATCCATACACAAACACAAATATCATATGTACACATTCTTTTGCATGCGTGTGTATGTGCATGTGTGTGTGTGTGTGTGTATTGACAATAAATGTCTACATCTAAAATGTGAAGAAATGCATCTCGTTTATTCATCTTCAGAATACATATGGTTATAGGGGTTTATCTGCAAAATCTAGGAGGAGTTTGTGAATAATCAATTTCCGCTCGTACTAATACTAAATGAAAACCAATATTTCAACATTTGGTAAAATTATGCAATCATTTTACATTTACATGCTTTCTTCTTACAAAATCTATCATGGTTTGTGGTAACATTAATTTCACAAATATAAATAATATTTATGGACACATACAATGGTTTGTTTAATCATATTAATTCTTATGTCACAAAAATGCTACGCGACTTAAGGGGACACTATAGTAGTGGCGTGTTCCCACACAATAAACCACCTCGCTTTAACCCTTAACTCTTTCTTTTCCGTTGCATAATGATTGTCTGGAAAACGGAAACAAAAATAAAATGTGAAGAAAGAAAAAAAAAATGAGGGAGACGCCCCTTGAAATAAAATATATTCGGCCATAAGAGAATAATTGAAAATAAAGATAAAAATAACCAATATTTCAGCATTTGTTAAAGTTATACAGTCATTTTACATTTACATGCTTTCTCCTTACAAAGGCTATCATAGTTTGTACTGGCGAGATCACTAAAACTTATATTTTCATTTGTCTCACTGTCGTCTTCTTATTCAGATTCTACACTACGGTTCCCGCTTGGTTCATGCTATTTCCTGTAGGTCGTGTAACATTACGCGAACGTTACTTGGACTATGGTGATGAGGGAGTGAATGAAGCGCCATTGAGTTTGATGGTTTTATTCTAGTTAGTGCGAATGTTGACCTAGGCTGGGTCGGCGGTGAGGCTCCGAGGCTGCCTTAACCCCAAAAGTGACCGCGTGGGCCTGGGGACGAGCACCGATGGTTACAAGTACAGGAGAGAACTGCTTATGGAGACCACAGTCTGTCTCCTTATATACACATCCTGCGTACAGAAAGGTAACGAGAGGACCCAGCCTCGCGGGAACATGGCTCGGCAGGGCCAAGGTTATGCTTTCGTGAGGATACAAATTCCTGTAGTACAGGAGTAATATGGACTTAACCTACACAAGGCCAAAAGCCAGCTATTTCTACACAACATATAAATTCCTTGTCCGTCCAATTTCTGCAGCTGCGATACTATAAGCCAAAATATCGCTCAGAAGCACATGTGGGGGATTCTGTTCACCACATTCGTAGCACTAGAGCTGATGTGGTATATTTAAATACTACACATCAGGATAGTCAATGTGCCTTTGGAGCATTATTTTTCTGTTTGAACTACTAGTAATTACAATGTACGATAGGCATATTTTACTGCGTGCACACATCTTTATGTGTATCATTGACATTCAATATTGAGAGTAGTTACAATTGATTGCATTAACTGACTTTTTTCAAAACTCCAGAACTGTTGGCCCATCACGACCCTATACAAAGCCGTCGCCACTGCAGCCACGTCATCTTGTCCAGCTACCGTCTCAAGCACCACTAAAGCCCTTACAACACCGTAGGCATCCACCGCCAATTTGTAATCCAAACGTCCATGGCAGGCACGAACATAGTTCAGGAGCGGCACTGGACTCTAAGCCACAAGAGAAAATGCAGAGGGAGACGGAGTCTCGCTTGGCAGCAGCAGAGAAGGCTTTGTCGAGTTGGCTAGAACCAGACAAAGGTGATGATGTGGGTGAAAGTACTGATATTAGGGATGGTCTCGACGTAAGTGGTAGCAGCAGCGATGAAGTACCCAACTGTGGCAACCAACGCCAGGTTGGACCAGTCTCTCTTACCGCAGGGCTGAGAGGTGGAGACCTAAGAGCGGGTGTCGTTAGGGGCCATTTCAAAGACGAGGAAGCATCTCCGCACTTGATGTCGTCTGCAGATGGTATCACCGACGAAGACTCATTAGCACCACATCCATCTTCCGTGAGTAATTTTAATGTATTTAAAAAGCAATCTGGTTGGAAAAATTAAGTCAGCAAAAGACGAATAATAAGACTGACATGATAGTAATTAAAAAAAAAAAAACTGTAAATGTCGTCTAACAGTTTGCCTAATCTAAGTAAACTATGTAATGTTCTTCCTGTGTACTACAAATCCATGGGTGTAGTTGGGATTTCAGTTAGGTGAAAAGAATCTTGGAAATGAGAAATAAGTCATAATTACTTAAACATCAAAGTAGACTACAATGTAATTATTCCAATAATGTGTAATTAGATATATTTCAATGAAATTACAGCTACCCTAAGGTTACGTTGTTAGTTACTATAGTACGTACAATAAAGGAAATGAGGTGCAATATCCATTGGTGATCTGGTGAGACGCTGGGGCCGTCTACTCACAATGAAAATGGTTGGTTGAGCGAGACACGTCCCATTTGAACTGTAGGGAATTTTATTGAAATAAGTACAGAATAACCTCTCAAAAAACTCCCTCATTTTAAAGATAAATGAAACCTAAATTGTTAGAGATATTCCAAATACCATCTGCGTACATGAAGCTTCATTAGCTTTTTGTTTATTTCTTTATTATTATTGTTATTTATTATTATTATTATTATTATTATTATTATTATTATTATTATTATTATTATTATTATTATTATTATTATTATTATTGTTGTTTTTGTTGTTGTTGTTGTTGTTGTTGTTGTTGTTGTTGTTGTTGTTGTTGTTGTTGTTGTTGTTGTTGCTATTATTATTATTATTATTATTATTATTATTATTATTATTATTATTATTATTATTATTATTATTATTATTATTATTATTATTATTATTATTATTATTATTATTATTATTATTATTATTGTTATTATCATTATTATTATTACTATATTTTTTATATATATATAAAGATAGCATGCTCCAAATGGTGGATGTCATTGTCTATACACGCTTGGAGGCAAAATCTGAAGACATCTGTGGCTCGACGGTTCATGTTATTTGGGACAGCGGCTATCTCCTGCCCCCAGAATTTGAATAATACTAAACTCGACAAGTGATTTAGGAAAGCTTGAGCTACGTTGCAGGCAGCTCAACGATCATTGCAAGCGCCTAAGGAAATATTTCTGGATTGGATGATCTCGTTCCGTGCCGATGTTGGGTGGTCGGCTCGGTTTCATAACCTTGACCCTTATGACTTAAACCCATTAAACTCCGATGACAAGATTCTTGTCATTTGGTCAAATAAAACAAAAAATCATAAAACACCAAAATGTTTGATCAAACACCAGAAAAATATGACGTCAGCGCGAGCGAAGCGAGGACTGACGTCATATTTTTCTGGTGTTTGATCAAACATTTTGGTGTTTTATGATTTTTTGTTTTATTTGACCAAATGACAAGAATCTTGTCATCGGAGTTTAATGGGTTAAACCCAACCCCCTACCCCCACCCCTTGGTGGGGCTACCTTAAATCACGAGTGAACATACTTTACCTTTACCTCTTTTATCAGACTCCTGTTAGGTGTCGCCGCCTGTCAGTATAGTGAATACACATCGACTCTAAACTCTCAAAGCCCGCAAGGTTGCTAATCAGTAGGAGATAGCCGTTGTTCCAACCGACATAACCTGTTAAGAGCCCTGATGGCCTTCAAAAATCGCCTAGCATATATAGACAATGATGGCCTCCAATTGCATCTATAAGGAAAACTGTATTTCTTCACATCTTGTACACATGTAGTCTTTTTTTTTATTTGTTTCAATGACCTTTTCAAAACCCTCCCATCCTTAATCAAGAGATCTCTTCTGCCAATGCAATATATCTCCATTAGTGACCTGAATACTCTAGTCAGTGTGTGTGTGTGTGTGTGTGTGTGTGTGTGTGTGTGTGTGTGTGTGTGTGTGTGTATTTTACCTAGTTGTAATATACAGGAATAGAACAACACCTGCTGGGTCGTTTTCTATGTCACTTTTTACGATTCACATGGGAATCACGGTGGTAGAATTCCCACCACCCCTTACCACGATGGACACAAAGAGGAATAGTCATAGACACCCCAAAACATTCACTAAAACAATGGCTGCATGCTACCATACAGTCACTACATACGTACATACATACATACATACATACATACATACATACATATACCAAAGGCTTTTTCCCCCTTACACGGGGAGGGGGGTAGCCAAAAAGTAAAAGGCATAGAAATCACTCTCACCCATTTCATTTCCCTTATATTCCACTCCCCTCCACCCTCCTCCCTCCCTCCTATCTTGGCAACTCCTGGATGACGGGTCATCCCTGCATCCTGTCCACTGCCCTGGCTCAGAAGCAGTGTCGCAAGACACAGCACATCCACAACAAGGCCGCTTCATAAATTCGGCAACCCCCCTCTCCGTCCCCTCATGCAGGGAAGGAGAAGACGGGGAGAACCCCTTCGGACTGCGTCAATTTTTTTTCTCATATATACTTCCTCACCCCCCATCCCCCACCCACTCCCCCTCATGCATCACAGCCTCATTTATACACAACCCTTCTCCATTCACCCCTATCTTCTGTCCTCTCCCGTCCTTTCTCTACAGACATTCCTCTCTTTTGTAAAGCCCCTTTCATCCCATCCATCCATCTCACCCTAGGACGCCCCCTCATATTCACTCCTTCCACCTCCGCTTTCCACACTTCTTTTACTTATCTTTCTTCACTCATTCTTTCCATGTGTCCATACCATCCTAATATTCTTTCATCAACCCTATCTCCCAGCTCCTTTTCCACCCCTGTTCTCCTCCTCACCTCCTCATTTCTCATTCTATCTAGCCTAGTAACCCCTATCATACTTCTCAGACATTTCATCTCAAACACATTCAAACTCCTTCTCTCTTCCTCTCTCATATTCCATATTTCTGCCCCGTACAGTGCTGTTAGCACAATCACTGCTTCATATAACCTCCTCTTAGCATCCATTCCCAAATGTCTATTTCTCATTACACTTTTTAATCCACCAAGGCATTTACTTGCTTCTCTCAATCTACATTCTACCTCCACCCCCACTCCTCCCTTTCCTGTCACATTTGCACCCAAGTATCTGAAACTATCCACTTCCTCCAGTTTCTCACCCTTAATGCTCACTTCCAGCCTACTGTCACTCTCTTCCCTTGTACATCTCATCACCTTACTTTTACCCACATTTATCTTCAGCTTTCTTCTTTCACACACCTTCTCAAACTCTGTCACTAACTTCCTCAATCCCTCCTCTGATCCTGCTACAAGCGCAGTGTCGTCGGCAAACAACAGCTGGCTCACCTCCCACTTTTCTCCATTTTCTTTAATCATCTCCAACCCCTGACCCACTACCTTTGCATTCACCTCTCGCACCACCCCATCCATGTAAAGATTGAACACCCAGGGCGACATAACACACCCCTGACGAAGTCCCACTTTTACCTCAAACCATTCACTCTCTCCATTTCTAATCCTAACACAAGCTCTACTACTCTCATAAAAACTCTTGACTGCTCTTAACATCTTTCCTCATATCCCATATATCTGCAGTACCTCCCACGGTGCCTTCCTGTCTACCCTGTCGTAAGCCTTTTCCAGATCCATAAAAGCCAAAAAAACGTCCTTACCTTTTTCCTATAGCTTTCTCACATATGTTTCTCACATACTCGTATATATATATATGTGTGTGTGTGTGTGTGTGTGTGTGTGTATGTGTGTGTGTGTGTGTGTGTGTATACATGAAAAAACAGAAGGGAAAAATAAATTAATACCAAGCGCTTTATTCCTATTAGGACATCTTCAAAGTGGATACTTCCCATTTGGTCTATTCCCAATTTGTCCACTCCTATTATCAACTCTTTTCCCGTTTCGTCTACTTGTGTCTATTCATGCTGATTTCCCACTTTGTCTACTCTAGATACTGGAATTGAAAGACAGTCGACAGCCTAAGAGATAATAAATAAGTTTTTTTTTATACATTATCAACAATACAAGCGGCTATATACAGTAAACAGTTACTAATTTTATACGTTTACGCAATTTACACATTACAGGCCACACAAATAGGACAGTGACTCCAGAAAGTTTGCAATGGAGAGTCGACAGTATAATAGATAATTGATAAGGTTTTAAGTTTTTTTACACATTACCAACAATCCAAGCGGTTATATATAGGCACAGTAAATAGTTACTGAATTTACACATTTATACATTACAAGCCACACAAAGAGGACAGTGACTCCAGAAAGCCTGCAATCGAAAGCATTTCAGGAACAACTTCTCCTGGAGGCGCTTGATCCTCTCCTGCCATTCTTCTGTCACTTGTTATTCTTTGGGACAGAGGGTCCACCAGTCCGGAGCTGCTGGATCTTGAGACACTGTCTTGCTTCTGCAGGAGGGCGATGAGTTGCAACATGTATGGGAGGTCCCGGCCAGTTAACCCATTAAACTCCGATGACAAGATTCTTGTCATTTGGTCAAATAAAACAAAAATCATAAAACACCAAAATGTTTGATCAAACACCAGAAAAATATGACGTCAGTCCTCGCTTCGCTTTGGCGAAGCGAGGACTGACGTAATATTTTCTGGTGTTTGATCAAACATTTTGGTGTTTTATGATTTTTTGTTTTATTTGACCAAATGACAAGAATCTTGTCATCGGAGTTTGATGGGATATTAATCGTGTGATGCCAACTCTCCAGTCGGTTGTTGGTACCGTCATCAGTAGCACTGAAGTAGCTCCACATCTTCACTGGGAAGTCCCTCATCCAGGTGAATTTTTCATTTGGGACGGAGTCAGCCATGTTAAGTTTCATGATGCCATGTTAAGTTTCATGATGCCAGTAGAAAGGCGAGAGCTGCTCCATGTTTGATGAAAATTTTGAATTCCTCATCTTCCCGAGACAGAACAACGTGGTCATTCTTCTGCTTCTGCCTCCACAGACAATGTAAAAAGTAAAAGTAAACATTTAACCTTTGTGTCTGGGAAGATTGAGCTGGAATGACTGAATTAGAGCCTTCTCGAAGTCAGCCAGGACGTGGTCTGGGCGAAGAATGATGTTCTGGTTCTAGATTACTTCCTTGAGGAGGGTGAAGAAGCGGTTGTAGGTCGTCCTGGACTTGTTGGGAAGGAGGGCGTACACGGCTGGGAACTGTTGGGGGTCGACAATGATGTTGATGGTAAAGCGTTGGTAGAAGATGTGCGGATATACCGCAAAGGTTCCATCCATGTAGAGAGTTGCTGATGTTGTGAGACGACCCAGCATTGTGTCGGTGACAAAGAGGATAATTTTGTCCTTCTCCCCATCTGAACGAAGTAAGACACGCCGCCTATCTGTCGTCTGAGTCCACTCTCGGTCGAGGGTCACATCAGCTTGCTCTACGGACAGCCAGTTCAATTGCTTCTTCTTGAGCTGGGGTTTGACCCTCTGCACGGTGCTGTCAGCTTGTTCTTCAGGATGGTTGTGTGGCTTACTACCGATGACCGTCTCACTCTTGGTGGAGAGGCGACCTTGGCAGTCCCTGTTGTGACACTTCCAGAAGGTTCTATTCTCTTTACGCTTCCTGTTGACTTGGTACCGGTGCCCTGCACACCACTAACGATAAGATCAGATAATATCAGATACACTTTCACATAGTGTGCGAACAGTATGAACTCGTTATCTTTTTGTCTATGGCTAATCAATGTTGATATTGCAAATATAGTATTAACACATGTATACTTATCACTTCTTCAAATAGATAATTGTATATTTCAATTTCTTTTACTTCCTTTTTGAAGTATACCAAGAGTACACGAAATGACGAAATAGGCCAAATTGTGAGTAGACGAATAGGGAATAGACCAAATGTAACTTTTACTATAAACGAAATGGGAATTTTTGAGTAGACGAAATTGGAGTAGACCAAATGGGCATGAACCATGTAGAGACAGGAGGGAAAAAAGAGAGACAGACAGACGCACAGGCAGACAGAGAGCCATGGAGATAGAAGGATAATATGAGGTGAAGATAGAAAGGTAGGAGGAAAATGAAAGGAAACGAAGAAAAGGGAAAAGGGTATATATATATATATATATATATATATATATATATATATATATATATATATATGTATATATATATATATATACATATACATAGACAGATAGATAGATAGATAGATAGACAGAGATGGAGAGAGACGGGGGGAGGGGGGACGGGGGACTGATTCGTAATTCCTTTTGATAAGATATACAGTGTGAGACAGATTAAAGTCCTCTATGATAATCTTAACTGATGCGCTGACATACGAGTATAATCACACATCCTAGACAGGTTCCTCCTTCCTCCCTTCATCCATTCTTTTCCTTACCCTTACTTTCCATCCATCTCCATTCCACATTCCCTTTCTTATGTCACGAAGTTCCTGGGGCAGATTGTGGTTTTCTTTGGGTATCTCATGACCCCATGATATTGCCTGAGTCACTTGCAATGTTCCTGGCGCAGGTCCTGGTTCTCGATGTCCCCAGGACAGATCATAATGTTCTTTTAACAACTTAGGATATTCCTAGGGAAGCTCGCGATGGTCCTGAAACAACTTTCGAGTGGTGGTCGTGGCTCGGTGGTAGCGCACGTGTCTGGCAACAGCGTGGGGATTTCGGGCGTCTGCTCGAATTCTGGCCATGGTACAGAGGCTAGGAATGGCATCCAATCTTAGTCACGCCCCCCCCCCCCCACAACCGCTGTTTACCTCGATCCTGAAGTGACCTGGGCGTCACTACATTAGCTTCCTCCAGATATTGTCACTGCAGTTGCATGAACTCTTCCGGACCATCTACAAGGTTGAGGTCCGGGCGGGAAATAGCCCCACAAACCACGAAAATAATAATAATAATAATAATAATAATAATAATAAATAAATAAATAAATAAATCGGGGTAAGAAGTTTCCGAGGTTTATGATGTCCCCCCGTTTGGCTGCAAAGAATTGGACTGGAGCCGAAACAAAATTATCTTCAATCTACAATGCGGTCAATGATTTCTATAGGCAGGGATGATAACGATAGACTAAATTTGATATCATATCTAAATGTTACACTACCTATGTTGACCTTATTTATGACCGGAACATTGTTAACGAACTTGCTCTTATCTCCTAATATAAAGTCTACTTCGTTTGTGTTCCATTTGGACTTCACGTCCATTTGCGACCTACACGCTTTTGGAAGAAAGTGTTCATTATCCTCATGTTGTAGTTCTCTGCAAAATTTATTAACATCTGGCCTCTGTCTTTTCTTTCACCTACTCCAAACTTCCCAGTGCACGTCTCATTTCCCATCTTCTTCCCCACTTTAGCGTTAAAGTCGCCTATTACCAACGTCTAGCCTATTTCTTCTTAATCCATTACCTGACTTAAATCATCAAAGAAGGACTCAGTTTCATCGTCTGAACTCTGTGAAGTTGGTGCATAAACCTGAACTATTTTTAGAGTGTACCTTTTACACAGCCTAATCATAATCCAAGTTACCCTATCTGACACACTAATGAACTTGACTACGTTACCAGCAATCTCTCGGTTTATCAAGAATTCTGCTCCACTAGATCTTTCTTTGCACTCACCTCTATAGTAGAACAGGTGGTATAATTGTATCAGCTTTTCTTCCGCTCTCCGTACTTCGCTTAGTCCTACGATGTCCCCCTTGATGTTGTCTAGTTCTTCCATTAAACTCTCCAGCCTGTGGTCTTCTGAGAGTTCGTACGTTGTAAGTATAGATCTTCATTTTCTTCATGTTGTTTAATGTCCAAGACTTGGATCTGCTTGGACAGTGCTTACTCACATTCGGTGGCACACTGTCCGTAAGCACACAGGGTAATACGGTTGGACCTTTAGGAGACGATGATCCAACAGGAACGCCCAGTTTTCTTTTGGTCGTACAACTTATTTGGCTATGAAAGAATGTTGTCAGTAATCTCACCTCCCAGCCAACTGGTGTCTGGTGAAATATTTCTCTGGTGTCACCTTATTTATTATATTCGGTGAAGCCCTATATCTATAGGGTGCCCAATGGTCCACGCCGTCATTATGACGGTATCCCATATATCTATGAGGAATCTCCTTGTTAGCCACCAGGGACGTGCCAGTTAGCAGTGGGTTCTGCGACGGTGTGTGCGAGATGCTCTTTGTCTCATTTTCTTACAAACATGTTTGATATGGGTGACCCTGCAGATATTTCCTCTCTATCGATATAGCTTTTCCAATCATTAAGATTCTCAAGTCTATCCACCATGTCAAAGTGTCAACCCTTGGAGCCATGTATGTATATGTGTATATATATATATGTAATGTATATGCATGACAAGAATGGGAATACATAGGTATATAGGTACACATGACGTACTCTGCGAGAGGGCACCTCAATTGAGTTCCGTAATGTAGCAACTTGCATCACGCAAACACGATTTTGGCGATGACGCAGCAATTCTGCCGAGAGTCATGGTGAACCTTCAGTTGGTTTTTCTAGGCAAATAGTGATTGATCGGCCGTATTGAGGCGATGGAGGCAATTATCTCTGAATGAAAATGATATGTTGGGGTTAAGTGTTGATCTCTTATAGCACAGTTTTGGAGTTGGAAGTATATATCTTCAGAACCATAAAAGTCATGCCAGTACCTGTATATACGATTTCTGATCCTCACACTCACTGACGGAGCAGTCAAAACTGTATATGACATAGTCTTATTGAATAATAGAGGTAGAAGTTAGACTATTCTTCATAACTAGATTATTGTTGCTTAGGGCTTTGATGATGAGTCAGTTTTTGCTTTCTAAGTTGGTGGAGAGGACATTGCATTTGATGATGGTTTTCTTTATGACTGGAGTTCATGATATCTTTGTAATAGGGAACAAGGCTCGAAGGGGTTTGGGTGGAGAGCGACAGGAACCGTTTTCTTCTTGAAGGTGGAGTATACATTATTATTATTATTATTATTATTATTATTATTATTTTTTTTTTTTTTTTTTTTTTTTTAAGTCTGTCCCCTCCAAGGCGTCCGTTCATGGAGTGGCATACGTCGTGTTTTACAACTAGCCATTCTGCCAAATCAAAACTATTACAGACCTCCCTCTCTCTCTTATTTCACATCTATGTGTTATTTTTTCTGTACAAAGTATAGGGAACTGTATAGTAAAATTATCATCACTTTTAAGGATTATAACAACGATTATCCACCCCATCCCACCTATCTTACCTGTGATACCTCGGCGTGGCAACATGGGGGGGAAACGTTACGACGTGTAATAGAATCTATTCAAATCATCGTTATAATCCTAAAAAATTATATTTATTGTACTATGCAGTTCCCTTTACTACATGCAGAATATATGGAAAAATATTAATAATATAAAATAGAATAGAAATCAAATAGCACATAGATGGAAAAAAAAAGAGAGAAAGAGGCATGTACTAACGTTATTTGGCAGATTGGTTAATACTAAATCACGGCGTATGCTATACCCTGACCCTGATCGAACTCCTTGAAACGCACAGACTATAGTAGGGTGGAACATCTCTGCATTTCATGTTAATGGTGCTTTTTTTTTAAAGGTATCGACTCATAAGGTGGTCATTAAGCCTAGTTTGAATTTGTACAGTCTCGACGTTGTTATGTGTAATGGTGCTCCAAGTGCTCCAATTTAGATAGGCTGTTTTTACAAGACCAAAAACAACACTGCACTTGTAGCAATCGGGGTATCCAGTTTCTCAAGACAGAAACTAAGATCGGAGTAATATATATCAACTTTTGTCGTGAATCGATCCGAAGAAGTACCATTGAGGTCGTCGAGAAAGGGAAGGGTTCCATTATTATCCAACTCTTACTTAAAGTTGAGGGATGAGACGTTTTTGAATAGCTGGAGGAGGTAAACGACTTATTAAGTGTCTTGGAGGCTGGTGGAGATGTCATCGACATAGCACGGGTAGATGGAAGATGAAAATATTGTCGTAAAATTTCCTTGGTTGACTCCATGCAGAGGTCATTAACCCATTAAATTCCGATGGCAAGATTCTTGTCATTTGGTCAAATAAAACAAAAAATCATAAAACACCAAAACGTTTGATCGAACACCAGAAAAATATGACGTCAGTCCTCGCGCGAAGCGAGGACTGACGTCATATTTTTCTGGTGTTCGATCAAACGTTTTGGTGTTTTATGATTTTTTGTTTTATTTGACCAAATGACAAGAATCTTGTCATCGGAGTTTAATGGGTTGAAATAGGCAGCATGGAGAACCTATCACTACGCCATCGAGCTGAACACTTATCTTGTCATCTGGACCGAAGGATGAGGATTTCCCTGAGAATACCTCCCGTAGTAGTCTCCGGGGAGTGGTTCTGTTGTCAAATGAAGTTAATGGTATCGTTGATGGGATCATCCGCGAGTAGAAATTTCATGTCCAGAGAGACAAAACTATCAGATGGGCTGAGGTCTCAGATAATCTCCAAGTGCAGGGGTGGGCAACTCTTGGCACGTGTGCAAAACGTGGCATACTGACGACTTTTTTTTCCAGCGCGCGAAACCCAAAGCTCATCTTAAAAAAGAAATATCTAGTAAATCTCCAACTTCTTTTGTATGACCATTGGTAACTGCATGCTGTGCTGGGCAGTGCATTGGAGCCCTAGGAGGTGAAGGCAGGGGGCCCATACTTGTATGTAGGCTTATATTTTTACTCCGTTGGCACGCGAAAAAAAAATATATATATCAAAGATTTGGCTGATATTGGCATCCACACTTGAAAAAGGTTGCCTACCCCTGCCCTAGTTGGTTTAACCCATTCAACTCCGATGACAAGATGTCTTGTCATTTGGTCAAATAAAACAAAAAATCATAATAAAACAACAAAATGTTTGATGATCAAACAGCACCAGAAAAATATGACGTCATCAGTCCTCCTCGAGGAGGAGGACTGATGACGTCATATTTTTCTGGTGCTGTTTGATCATCAAACATTTTGTTGTTTTATTATGATTTTTTGTTTTATTTGACCAAATGACAAGAATATTGTCATCGGAGTTTAATGGGTTAAGGCTGGGCTATAGGGCGCGCACTACGAAGGATCGTAGATGTTTTTGCGTGTTGTCCTACTCGACAGCGTCCAAAACTTGATAACAGCAAAGAAGGTCACCATCAACCATGACCTTTCCTTTGAATTCTATGCTGAGAGGCCAATAATCGCAGGAGTCACTCAATATAGCATCTTTGAAAATGAAAACTGCTGATAAAAGTGGCAGAAGAAACAAAGTGAGGATGAAACCTTTGTCGATAGAGAAAACGTTTCGTTCACCACATTTTTACTATGTACAACGACCCAGAATCTGAGTATATACCCCGGAGAGTTAAGAAATGAGGGGAAGTGACGTGTGGAGGGTGAAGACAAAACGAACGTTGTCAAGCTAACGGTATCGAGTGAAGGTGGGCTATTCTTTTTTATTATATTTTTCTTTTCTTTTTTCATGTATGCTTGTGTGAATGGTGGTTTACCATGGTCTTGGATTACGTGTTCAACTCGTGATCGACAGATATTACCCTCCCTGACAAGAACTATGAACTTGCATATGGACATTTATGGACAATACTTAGACCTTACACACACACACACACACACACACACACACACACACACACACACACACACACACACACACACAACACACACACACACACACACACACACACACACACACACACACACACACACACACACACACACACAAAGGATTACAAAGGCGGAGCATGCCGACAGGAGACCTTTTGGTCCATATCTAGGTCGGATGCGAAAAAAAATCATAATAATGATAAATAAATAAATGAATAAATAAAAACTATAATAATGTAAATAATAAATGAAATACATAAATAAAAGCATAGGTATAGTTAAATAATAAATAAACAGGTCTATAGTAAATAATGATAAATTGACATACATCTCATAATAAGTGAGAATGATAAATAATAAATAAAATACATAAAAATAAACAAAAAAGTATATTGTGAATAATAATAAATTGACATATGATTAATGATAAATGAGAATCAAGCAAATAATAATAAACAGACAAATGATAACAAAAGAAATAAACAAATAATATAAGATAAATGATAGTCTTTACAGCATCTTGCTTAGGCGTTTATCTAAATGATTCTTAAAGCTTCGAACTGAACTACATTGCACTGCCTCTGCAGGAAGTTTATTCCATTCATTAACTACACGGTTGGCAAAATTATTTCTGCCTACTTCCAAATTAAATCTATTTCCGAACAGTTTGAGACCATTGTTTTTTGTCTGATTCTCATTCATTGTGAAAATTTTGTCACTTTTGATGTTGTCAATTCCCTTTAGAAACTTAAAGACTTGTATCAAGTCACCTCTAAGTCTACGCTTTTTTAGGAAAAACAGATTCATATGTTTTAGTCGATTTTCGTATGATTTATTTTTTCATATTTGGAATCAATTTTGTGGCTCGCCGTTGTACTTTTTCCAATCTGTCAATGTCTTTAATTAGATTCGGTTGTGGTGCCGTCGATTGATTAGTGTTTAACCAAGAGCACCTCCAATGGGAGTGATCAGAAAAACCCACATAAGGACGATTTGGGAAATAAGAAATCAAGGTATACGCTGCCACCACCCAATCGTCTATATGGATATATCTGACCATAAATGGAAACTGCTCCTTGTTATTCACGTCTGACTCCGTCCCCTTTCCTCAGGTCGTTCGGGGTTGGTTCTGGGTAGCGAAAAGGCCTATGCCCAAGTGGGGCAGTAAAAGAATATAAGTGAAGGTTTTCTATGTGTTAATTATTACACTGATACACTATAAGACTTGTGCCCGGTTTTTCTCTCACTGGGACTGTTATAAATCTAGTCTGATATGGCTCTAAGAATACTGGAGCCTCCAAACCTACTTGTAAGTGATGCTTCGGATTTCCATTTAGCGTAATGGGGCTCTCTCGTACCTGTCGGACCTCCCCCCGTTGACTCTTGACGGTGTTAAATGGATACGATACCCTGCCCCAGCATAGAGTTCTCTTCCTGGCGTTCCAATGATAATCTGCTTGATTCAAGATGTCACATCCCAATAGTACGTCAGTAGCTAGGTATGAGTCTGGTACTATAGGAATCCATTGTGTAACTACCTTTGCATTACCCACATTAACCTTTGTTTTTATCATTCCAATTATCCTAAGCGGGTTCCCTGTGACCCCTTGTAATCTTGGAGGATTCCTCCGCAAGTTGAGTTCTCCTTCAATCATCTTAGATGCTTTCTCCGACACCAATGTGTGATCACTCCCTGTGTCTACTAATGCCCTTAGTTGCTGGCCCCCTACTTCTGTAGTGATCACCGGGGTTGATTTTCTGTTATCCAGTCATTTTGAACCTTTGGAGTTTGACCGGTATTGGCTCTTCATCGAGGCTGGGCAATTCGGGTCTCCCCTCCTGCAACTTAGCTTTCCACAATCAAAACAATGGCCAGGGGGTGGTTTCCTCCAACAGTCTTTTAACCAATGGGAGGCTGTTTGACAGTACTGACAGTATCTGAGACGGTCGCTACCTTCTTGTACATTCCTCCCCTTCTCCTGCTCTAACTGAACCTCTAGCTTGCGGATCCTATACATGAGTTCATCTACATCGACATCACCTCGGGTACAGCTGTTTTTCCTCTCCTTGGCATATAACACGTTCACCAGCGAGTCCCTTTGAATCATCAAGAACTGCCTCTCGTTCTCTAATCTATTTAGGAAGTGGTTAAGGGGGTACCCATCATTTAAGAATCCCTCAATCCTTTCCTTTGATCCTGTGGGTAACCCATTCCACAGCTTCCTTTTGATGGTCTGGTCCCGGTTTGGTAAGCTTTCACTTGGGATTCTCGTCTCGAGTACTGCATGATGGTACTTAAACTTATGTATGAATGTTTCTGGTGACTCTATCCAGTTATATCTCATATTCTCTAGGTCCTGCCATGCTCGATCTAGGTTAACTTCGATGCCGAATTCCTTCTGTAACCCCGTCTTAAAAGACTCCCATGAGTGGATGGTTCCCCTCTTTTGATTGTTGTATATGACTACGGCTAATTCCGGGCTGGCCCTACTCTTTGCAATCAGGATTCTTTCCTGGTCATCGTCGCTACATCGCTCCACCAACTCAATGAACAATTGGAACTTGGCTATGGCATCAAGTCCCCGTAATTCTTCCAACTTTAGTATGGGAATGCCGTTTGGGTCTGCGAGTATCCTTGGTTTTTCCTCCTTTATTGGGGTTTTGGGTGTGCATTAGGCATTCTGTGCCTGTATGTCTATTACGTTCCTCAACGTACCTATTATCTCTAATAGCTCTCCACTGACCCTCTGTTCATTTGTAGCACCTGTTCCTTTGCCTCCTCCTGGGTTAGATTCCCATTCATGTCTATCTTTCATCCTCGCTCTCGTCTCTTCTTCCTCTCCCGAATTGGATTCCCATTCCGTTTTATTGTTCATTTTTACCTGACTGCCTTTAATTATGTGTAGTTCCATCAAAGCTATACACCTTAACACGTCACTTCCCCACACAATCTCATCCGCTATTTCTATAATCTTACTTAGTGACTGCCGAGGATCTATTCTGTCTCTGATGACAGTACTGCCAATCCACAGGGTACACAAGCTTTGTCTAAGTCGACACACAGATAAGTGAGCTTCAGGTTGGTTAATAGCGTAAATCCCACCGCTCGGCCACCAATAATGTGGTGCCGTCAATTGATTAGTGTTTAACCAAGAGCACCTCCAATGGGAGTGATCAGAAATACCCACATAAGGACGATTTGGGAAATAAGAAATCAAGGTATACGCTGCCACCACCCAATCGTCTATATGGATATATCTGACCATAAATGGAAACTGCTCCTTGTAATTCACGTCTGACTCCGTCCCCTTTCCTCAGGTCGTTCGGGGTTGGTTCTGGGTAGCGAAAAGGCCTATGCCCAAGTGGGGAAGTAAAAGAATATAAGTGAAGGTTTTCTATGTGTTAATTATTACACTGAAGCAAAAATATAGTAAGAAAATACAAAAGTATATTGTGGTTTTCTCCAACTAGACAATCTATTGATCCTTACAGTATGAAAAATATATGGGTATGCGAGATATTTAATAACACAGTTTTTTTTTTTTTTTTGCTTATGGGCATCATTAGTAGGGTCACAGGCACGTGGAAAAACGTAGTTATTTACGCTCCAACCTTCCGGTCACTGTATAAGTCTACTTACAATATTGTGTCTACCTTCAACTCCGTATTCTTATTAGAGAACGATCACAGACAGAATTGTACTCTAAGGATTACACTCTCATAGCTAATGTATATATGCGTGATACCGTCTAACTCCTTCCACGCAAAGTGTTTGTGGAGTACACTCCCTTAAACTCGGGATATTTTTTGGCATCAGACTCAAAACTTAATAATAACAATAACTATCTACCTACTATATCAGCACTATATCATTTAACTCACATATTGACATTTATTTTCATTAATCTTACAGAGCGTACACATACCTGTTATCGGGATATTTTTTAGCATCAGACAAAAAAAAAAAAAAAAAAAAAAAAAAAAACGAGACGGCTATGTGTTCGTATCTATGGGTAAACTACTAACCTCCCCTGTTGTATTATTTCGTAAAACTTCATTTCGCTTCTCAACACAGCCCCTAGCTGCTACAATCTCTCCCTAAACTATTTATCTAGTGGAATCCTAGTTTACGCCTCCGTCCGAACGTGTCAGTGACGTCACGGGTGGGCGGAGCTACGGTGCGCCCGCTATGTTCGAGAACATTCTAATGTCGTCTCCAAGATTAGTTGAACCAAAATCAGTTGAAATATATTTGTAGCTACCTCCTATTGTATGTTTTTCTTCAATGATTATAGTAAGGTTCTTTGCCAACACATCTTGATGGGTAGACACAGAACAAAATAAATTCATGATCTATTAAAGCTCTATTTTCTACTTTGCTTCTTGGTTGAATAAAACCGTCACGACGTCCTTACTACCCAGTCTCTCAAGTCAACACTCAAATAAATAGATAAATAAAACGAAATTCCAAAAATAATATCCCCTCAAAATTCCTGTCCTTACACGGTGACCATACGGAAACAGCATATTCCAAATGTGTTAGAGCCAGTAATATTCTTGGAATATAAAGTATAGGCAGGCAGTAAGTCTTCTAATAAACAAATTTTGTTGAAGGTGATGCTGTTTTCTGCATTAGCTACAGTGGTGTGGTCGCCACACAAAAAGAAATATATAAAGAGGACAGAGAAAATTCAGAGAGCACCGACTAAAATGGTCCCAAACATTGCTAATAAATAATACGAGGAGAGACTGAATATTCTATGGCTGCCAACGCTAGAGAAGAGAAGAGAAAGAGGTGACCTACTAGAAGTGCATAGAGCAGTGAAAGGTATAAAGATACTAAATAAAGAAGGCCTGCAAGTATGGAA
This sequence comes from Oratosquilla oratoria, assembly GCF_046742065.1. Classification (NCBI taxonomy): domain Eukaryota; kingdom Metazoa; phylum Arthropoda; class Malacostraca; order Stomatopoda; family Squillidae; genus Oratosquilla; species Oratosquilla oratoria. The sequence goes on along the minus strand of NC_134788.1, from coordinate 4,842,678 downwards.
CTAAAGGACAACCAAACACTATGAAATTAACCCATTCAACTCCGATGACAAGATGTCTTGTCATTTGGTCAAATAAAACAAAAAATCATAAAACACCAAAATGTTTGATCAAACACCAGAAAAATATGACGTCAATCCTCGCTTCGCTCGCAGCGAAGCGAGGATCGACATCATATTTTTCTGGTGTTTGATCAAACATTTTGGTGTTTTATGATTTTTTGTTTTATTTGACCAAATGACAAGACATCTTGTCATCGGAGTTGAATGGGTTAATAAAGATTGTATGTTTGAATGACATTGCAAGATGCAGTTTTCCTTACAGGAGGATTAATCTAAGGAATAGTTTTGATGATGGAACAGT
>NC_134788.1:4775195-4841817 GCF_046742065.1 Oratosquilla oratoria | reverse complement strand
TGTTTTGAAAGGAAGTGGAAGAAGAGCGAGATGGAAGAATGAGTCATATTGAGAGAGAACGGAAGGTGCAGAGAGGCAGAAGTTTAACCATATCATCCCATACGGTGACGCTACGTAGGCGTCATGAGGAGCAAGTGGGGTACTCCGATGATGACGACGTCGCCATCTTGAATAAATTTATTGTAGTCGTACCTACCTAATAATGTCCATTCTCTCTAAACTGGCTTCATCATCATTTTCTATGGTTATTGGTTATCAAAAATTAACACGGGTTGAAAGAGAATCCGAACGATTTGAGGCACTGACTTTATTTTTTATAATGCGATTGATTATGACGCCAACATTGCAACTCCGGGCAGCCTAATGCCCTGGCACGTCGCGGCAGCTAATGTGCAGGAGGTGCGATGTTGCCCCCATAGTGAAGAGGTAAACGAGGTTACATAAAAAAAAGAAGTTAGGTTAATGAGATGAAAGGTCGAGTAACCTATGAGAATTTTTGTCATGGATGAGTCTGTACGCTAAGGAGAATGTTGACTCTGGAATGAGGCCTGGAGAGATTGACTGCGGCACTAGGAAGAAGAGCAGGAAAATGACTGATGGAGAGAGAGGAAAAAGACAGGGCTGCACAGGGCTATAGGAAGAAGCAGTAAGGCACAAAGTTTACTGAAACGTGATGATGAAAGCTGGGAATGGATAAGTGTATGAATGGAGTAAGGTTTCTGTCACTGGTGAAGGGGGGAGTTTAATGAAGAGCCGAAACTAGTCGCGACTTTCCACTGTTTTGATTAAAAGTTTGATGATAATAACAACTAAAGTTCATTGAAAATCCATGTGTGGACCTTGTATAATAAATACAACTACAAGTTCATCTGAAAATCTTAGGACCATGTCCAGGCGACCTCAGGGCACCCTGATGAGGTGAGGTGAGGGGTTGACAGGGTTTTGGAAAATGTGAAGTTTCGCTCTCCCAATTTGCAGAACCACTATATATCGCTAGCCAGCCTCATAAAAAAAAGTGCCTATGTTCAAACGAAGTGCCCCCTTAAAAAACAAGGTCATGTTTCCAACTTTTCAGAAAACACCGCACAACAACAAATTGTTTTTAATATTTTATAAACTGTACATAATGTTCCTCCCTAACGTAGTTTTATAGCCTACTCAGGACACTAAATAATTACATTGGGAAACTGTACCACAAGGAGCAATGAAAAATGATTTGGAAAAAAAAAAATAATAATAAAAAATAAAAAATTAATCCACAAAATTGACGAAAAATGACTTAGGCAATTGACTTCTACAGGGTGAAATATGTAATAGGGTGTGGCCCTTCAAGATATGTGGGCAGGCATTGAAGTCCCTTCTGGAGAGAAGGGCAGGAAGCCATGTCCCCAGATGTTACTTGCTTTGGATGACCACTGCACTTGTGGTGGGTCACCAAGTTGTTATTGTGATGCACAGCACTTGTGTGTGGGTAGCCGCCATACACGATCATTTTAGTGCGCATACACGATCATTTTATGCGCAATTTGTTGTAATTAGAGTATTGACACTGACAATTTGAGTAAAATTGCGCAATATAATAGATCGTGTATGGGCCGCTTGTAGGCCGCAGTAAGTGATGAGTTAGTGTATAGCAGCGGTGTGGGGAAAGCATGTGACAGGCTAGCTGAGTAAATGGTGAGTAAAAGTAGGTGATGTATGTATAGGGAAAAGGGGTGACGGTCAACTTTGAGGACAAATTGGAGAGGTTAGAGGATTGTGGATAGTTTTAGTAGTATTAGGATCCCATGTAAGCAGAGAAGGGGGAAGAGTGGGAGATGGGAAGATAAACCTGTTGAGTGGCGGGAGGGAGGCATGTAAATGTCTTTGGGGACCAACTAACAAGGTCCATAAGAAATATGGTATTTGGGGATGGACACACAAAGAGAGGACTAAATGAAGCGATCTTGCTTATGATCATGCCTATGACACTATATGGGGTATAGATCTGGAACTATGTAGGACAGACAGAACGGAGAAATTTAATAGTTTTAATATGAAATGTTTAAGAAATTGGTAGGGGTCCCAAGGATGGCAAATGAGAAATGAGGTGAAGATGAGAGTTTTGGGGATGGAAAACGAAGCTGCCAGATAGGGTTGATGAAAGAATATTGAAAATGTTTTTAGTTTAAGAAAATGGAAAGAATAATGAAGAAGAAAGACTAATCAAAAAGGGGGTTGTGAAAGGCAGAGGTGGAGATGGAATGAAAACTTGAGGGGTGTGTTTGTTATGGGGAGTCATTTGACCAAGACATCTAGATGGACGTATGAAGTGAAGGGGGCCGCGTAGGTGGATGTCTGAGCAGGGAAGGGAGAAGGCCAGAGAGGATTGGGGTGTGAGTGTACAGTAGATACAGTTGTGAATGGGATGATCAATGTTGACATGTAAATAAAAGCAGTATTGCCTTCCTCTATTGCTTCTTACTCAGGCACTAGGCAGGGGACAGGGAACTGACCCTTCATCCACAAGAAGTTATCTAAGATATTAGGTAAACAAATGAGTGACAGACATGTGTGGGAGCATGCCTTTGCTGGCTACCTCCCTTATTATGGAGGATTATACCTTTTGAAAATTTAGATACTTTTCTGTTTTCTCTTATTTCTTTCCATTTGAGGTAATTGTGCTTCTGTTATGTGATGGGATACATGGGTGGGGATTGATGGCTCTTGTGTAGAACTGAGTAGCCTAATTTTATTTTCATGTACTCGCCTATCTAATCTCATCAGAAACAATAGGGAACACCACCTGCTAAACTAAAACCCAGGTGGAGCAAACTTATTACCAGTGCTGCTTGTCCGCTCACAATCTCCTTGTCCCAATCCTCAGGAACCACAGATGAAGACGAGTCTAATCCAGTCCTCCAGCGGGGCATAAAGTTTTACAACCAGGAAGAACCAAAACAAGGGGTTCCTCTATTCGATGAGGTATCATTACGTAGAAACATCTGTAAAAGACAAAAGAATATAAATGGAATATTTTGTATATTTGGTAGTCTGAATTATATTTTTTATTCCAAGATCTAGTGTCACCCTAGTCACCATTCAGTTGTAATATCATGGTTCACAACAATTTTCAACCAGGGGCACATATTCAGTGGGTGTGCTAAGTGTGTGTCTGCACACCTTCAGCTAGAGAGAGAAATGCATGATAGTTACAAATAAAATTCAAAGCAGTAAGCGGGAAACTAATGTTTTTCTTACGTTTTTTGCCCTGTGTACTCTGTTGCTTTAATAGGTGTTCTGTAAAAAGAAAAAGCACCTGCCACCAAATAATCAATTGTATCACCATGTACATACAGGGGTGGAAAGTGGCATACGTAGGACTGGAATCGTGAGCATTAAAGGGAGAGCAACTAGGAGGAAGTGGATAGTTTTTAGAATACTTGGGTGCAATATGTGGCAAGGAAAAGGTGGAGTGAAAGGTGGAGGTAGCAGGTAGATTTGAGAAGAAGCGAGTATATGCCTTGTTGGATTAAAGAGATGTAATGAGGAATAGACATCTGGGAATGGATGCGAAGAGGAGAACTGTATGAAGGAGTGATTGTGCCAACAGCACGGGTATGGGCAAGAAAACATGGAACATAAGAGAAGAAGAGTGGGGAAGAAGGAGTTTGAATGTGTTTGAGATGAGGGTAGTCTGAGAAGGTATGTATGGGGGTGGTTCCTAGGCTAGATAGGGTGAGAAATGAGGCTGGTGAGAGCGGAGAACAGGGGTGGAAAAGGAGGATGGGAGATAGGGTTGGATGAAAGAGTATTAGGATGGTTTGGACACATGGAAAGAATGAGTGAAGAAAGGACTAGTAAAAGAGGTATGGAGGGCAGATGTTGGAGGGGAAGTGAACATGAGGGGGGACGTCCTAGGATGAGGTGGACTGATGGGGTGAAGTGTGGGCTTTGGGGGAAGAGGGGACTGTCTGTTGAGCGAAGGAAGGGAGAGGACGGTACAGACAGAGGTGGAGTGGAGAATGGTTGTATATGGGATGATGTTGTGATTGCATGAGGAGGAATGGTGCGAGGGGTTTGGGGGTTAGGTAGAAAGTGTGAGCAAATTTTGCCGCAGCACGCGAAGGGATTTTTCCCCGTACGCTCCTTATGGTGCAAGGGGGGACGGAGAGGGGGGGGTCGCCGATTTAAATGAAGCGGCCCTTGGCTTGTGGATGTGCTGTGTCTTGCCGACACTGCTTCTGAACCAGGGCGGTGGGCAAGGTGCTGGGATGCCCGGTCTTCATGGAGGTGCTCAGATGCAGAGGGAGGGTGGGAGGGGTGTGGAGTGGTATTTAACTGGGATGAAATAGGTGGGAGTGTTTTTATGCCTTTCCCTTTTTGGCTACCTCCCTTGAAAGGGGGAAAAAAGCCCTTGGTATTTGTATGTATGTATGTATGTTTTATTTGACCAAATGACAAGAATCTTTGTCATCGGAAGTTTAATGGGTTAATAGATATTTAGTGTGGTCATCTTATCTACAAAATTTTTTGCTGATGATTCTCTATTCTTGCCACATGTTGTTTTGCCATTTCCTTGAACCTCTGTAAATCCTTATTTTTGTTCAGCTTCATAGGTGGTTTTTTCCACCTCTATGGCTCCTCAATCAAACACTTAACATCTCTTGCAGTTGTCCATTTATACTCATGTCAATTTTAGTTTCCTTAGGAGGGTGGCTAAGATGGGAGGGAGGGGTGGAGGGGTGTGAAGTGTTTTCGGGGATGAATATTGGGTGGGATATGTTTTTGTTGCCTTGTCCTTATTTGGCTACCCCCTGGTAGGAGGGGGAAAAAAGCCTTGGTTATATGTATGTATGTATGTAGTTTTCTATTTGTCCTACCTTTTACTTCTCTTATTCTTTTAAAAAAAAAATCCCCAATTCCTATCTTTGTTTACAACTCTGTTGCTGGCTCGTCTGTCCAGTTTTACTTCAGGGGGTCCGATAGATTTTGATTGGGATCTATCTTTTTTTCATCCAATCGCCACTTGAAGGCAGGGACCTCTGAATAAAAACTATATTCTTTAGGTTAAAATGGTTGGAAAACGCATTCGGAAAGCCACTTAGCAATAAGAGAGGAAATACCGATAAAAATATGTAACATGGTTGGATTATACAAGGTGGGTGAGGTTAGTAATAACAATATGAAAAGGTCACCCACCTATTGCAAAATTTTCCATTTTCTGCAGAAATAATTCCATGCAAAAAAAAAAAATAGGACCAAGATATAACTTAATTGATTTACACATTTGAAACAAATCCATCACTAGGAGAACGTAACCAGAAATAAATTCATCAAAAAGGGACACCTGCAACTGATGACGCAATTAAGAGAGAAGAACAATCTGTTGCGGAAATGAGACAAACGTCCCCTAACCTTAACATAGTACTCGCTCAGACATCCGATGCAACTCAATGAGGACAGTGGTAGCATAAAGGTGGGTGCTAAATTGGTTGAACACATTCAGTCCCCTTGAAGAAGTTGAGCTACAGTTGTGTCATGAGCAGAAGTATAACAATACATTCTAGCATTCAGGTAATGACCCCAACCAGCTTTTTGGTGCATATGTTCCTGAATTTCCTTAATTAGCGGACCTGTGGGAGGAAGGAAAGAATATAATAGAAAAAGTTCACCTGGCTAATGGTTTCATTTGAATACTAATTACTAAATGTCAATTATATTGAATAATGAGTGAAACAATCCATATTGGCAAAGGTATTTTTCAGCTTCTGAAAGGGTAACAGCTGGCTAAAACCATGTAGGAATTAACCAGAATTAAACAAGTGCTTTATTAACACAAAGGGATAAATTTGGGACAAGATTATCCCTCTGCTATGGAAGGAGTGATGAATGGGAAGTGGAGTCTATGGGAGATGAATGGTTTGGGAGTGGATTGTATGCCCTTTTGGACTTTGGCTACACTCCCTTGTAAACGGAGGAAAACACCCTTGGGTTATATGTATGTACGGAAGGTGTACACAAATAAAACTGGAGTCAAACAACTAGTTTAAAATAATACAAATGTTATGATTAATAACAAATGAATAATTCTATCTATTGAAATGGGAATTATAGCCAGCCAAGGCATGCACCTTTTCCCATCCATTCCATACCCATCCATTTCCCACTGTTTCCTTTTCATCTTAGCTCCTTGTGGATGAAAGAGTCAGAAGCAATGCAGAAAGGCAGCACATCCACAGCATTTACAAAGTGGACCCTCTTTCCTACCTCATTCCCTTGTTACAGGAAAATTGAGAAGACAGGGAGGACAATCTCAAGCTGCATATAAAATTTCATCCATGCAAAACAGACACACCATTTCTCCAAGCGGCATACCAATCCCCTGCCTTCTCCCTTCCTGTTCAAAATCCTTGGTAATTCCTTCTAGTTCACTCCATCCATCTCCGCTTTCCACATTTTTTTTTTTTGCTAATCTTTCTTCAACTTGTTCGTTCTGTGCCACAACATCCCAAGTAATCTTCTATCAGCCTTATCTAAGAGCTTCCCTTTCTTCTTCAACTCCTCATTTCTCACTCTATTACAACCTTGTTACCTCTCACCATTGCTTCTCAAACACTTTTTATCTTAAAACACATTTTAAACTTCTCCTTTTCTGCGCTGTCATTCAAATTCCAAGTCTCACCCATACAGCCAATCCATTCCTGTATGAGTACAGATTTTACTGGATAACATAAACAAGTATCATGTCTGTATACCCTGGGGGGGTTTGGGGGGGGGGTCTGTATGGGCATCACAAAAACAGTTCCTAAAGCATCGGCTACCATGCAATCACCTACACGATAGCTTGCAATCAATAGCCCAGTGCAGAGATGATTCTATTTACCAAGGGCTTTTTCTCCCACATGAGGGAGATGACCTGAGGATGAGATGGATGGATGGTATGGATGGTATGGGTGGTAAAAGGGGTGTTTAGCAAGAGGAAGGGAGGAAGGGCAGAAGAAAAGGGTGAGTGGAGAATGGCTGTGGATGGATGATACATGTGATGCCCATTGGAAAAAGAAGTTGATAGGGGATTGGGGGGGTTAAGGTGGAGGGGGGGGGGGGGGGTTACATGTGAATAATATTTTGATGCAGGCCCCTAAGGGATTTTCTCCCTGGTCTTCTCCTTTTTTCTACCCATGAGGGGATGGAGAGGGGGGATTACCGATTAAATTAAATGGCCTTGTTATGGATGTGCTGTGTCTTACTATATTGCTTCTGACCGAGGATAATAGGCAAGATGCAGAGATTGACCCATCATCCAGGAGGAGCCAAGATGAAGAGTGAGTGTGGGGTGGTGAATTGGGGGATGAAAATGGGTAGGAGTTATGTCTTTTGACTTTGTAACATACATACATATACCAAAGGCTTTTTCCCCCCTTACAACAGAGGGTTGAGCTAAAAATGAAAAAGGCATAGACAATCACTCCCATCCATTCCATTCCCTACATATTCCACTCCCTCCACCCTCCTCCCTCCCTCTTATCTTGGCAGCCTCCTGGATGGACGGGTCATCCCTGCATCCTGTTCCACTGCCTTGGGTCAAGAAGCAGTGTCGCAAGGACCCATCGACATCCACACAGCAAGGCCGCTTCATAAATTCGGTGACCCCGCTCTCCGGTCCAAGCAGCAAATGCAAAGAATCAAGAAAAAAAGGAAAAAAAGATGGGGAGAAATCCCTTCGGGTGTTTGCATCAAATTTTTTTCCTATAACATACTTCCTCACCCTCCATCCCCCACCCACCTTCCCCTCATGCATCACAGCAGCATCTCTACACAACCCTTCTTCCATTCACCTCCTATCTTCTTTCCTCTCTCATCCTTCACAAATTCCACAAACAGACATTCCTCTCTTTTGTAATGCCCCTTTTACCCCATCCATCCATCTCATCCTGGGACGTCCCCTCATATTCACTCCCCCCACATCTGCCTTCCACACTTTTTTTACTAATCTTTCTTCACTCATTCTTTCCATGTGTCCAAACCATCCTAATTCTCTTTCATCAACCCTATATCCCACCTCCCTTTCCCCTCCTGCTCTCCTCCTCACCTCCTCCTTTCTCACTCTATCTAGCCTAGTAACCCCCATCATACTTCTCAGACATTTCATCTCAAACAATCTCAAACCTCTCTTTCTGCCTCTCTTATGTTCCATGTTTCTGAACCCTTACAGTGCTGTTGGACAACATTCCACCTCCACACCCACTCCTCCCTTTCTGCCACATTCACACCCAAGTACCTAAAACTATCCACTTTCTCCAGTTTCACCCTTAATGTTCACTTCAGCCTGCTGTCACTACTTATTGCCCACATTTATCTTAGCTTCCTTCTTTCACACACTCTCAAAACTCTGTCACTAACTTCCCTCCCTCCTCTGATCCTGCTACAAGCACAGTGTCATCAGCAAAAACAACTGGCCTTATCTCCCATTTTTCTCCATCTTTCCACCATCTAACGCCTGACCCACCACCCTTGCATTCACCTCTTGCACCACCCCATCCATGTTAGATTGAATAGCCAGGGCGACATAACACATCCCGGACGGAGGTCCCACCTAAGCCAAAAAACTTTGAAAATGTAGAGCCACTAGACAGCAACCATTCAGATACAACTTTACTGGGAGTTGCTTAAAGTATACAAGATAATCATAAACAAACAAAAAAATGTGTAAATCAATACCAGCTCTAAGCCTTTTCATCTCCTTGGTGTATGCAACCAATTCAAAGCTGAAGTCAGACAGCTCCTTCATTTTATCCAGTACTTTTGTGGTCCAATCAGGCAATGTCAGGTTGTAAATCATCTGTGGGAGGCAGAAATACTATTACTATCATTATCGTGCATATATGTGTGTGTGTGTGTGTGTGTGTGTGTGTGTATTCACCTCGGATCTGCTGCAGTCTCTGTCGAGACAGCCAGACACCACCCTACGGCAGTGAGCTCAGAGCTCATTATTTGACGATCTCTGGGTAGGTCTGAGACCACTCACACACCACACACCGGGACAGCAAGGTCACAACTCCTTGACTAACGTCCCGTACCTACTCACTGCTAGGTGAACAGGGTTACACGTGAAAGGAGACAAACCCAACTTATCTCCGCCCGGCCGGGGAATCGAACCCCGGTTCTCTGGCTTGTGAGGCCAGTGCTTTACCAATCCGCCACCGTGTGTGTGTGAGTGTGTGTGTGTGTGTGTGTGTGTGTGTGTGTGTATATATATATATATATATATATATATATATATATATATATATATATGTGTTATATATATATATTATATATATGTGTGTATATATATATATATATATATATATATATATATATATATATATGTATGTATTTACCTAGTTGTATTTTGCAGAAGAGCTATGCTTGTAGGGACCCGCAGTTGTATCTTTCTGCATCCAGTTCTTTCTTAAAGTCGTGTATAGTTTTAGCACTCACTGTTTTCAAAACTTTGATAAAATTGTTTATGAGTTCCACATGCTGTGAGGGCTGGCTTCACACTACGGACAAGAGGCAGAGAGCGGGAGCGGGGGAATCAGTGTCTCTCCCGCGCTCTGACAACAAGATATTCAACTACAGTAGGTGGGAAATTCAACTCGCATAACATCGGACATTTCGTGTTATCAGAATATATATTAATAAATTTTAAGTCGTGTAAGATCAAAATTGTGTTAACCCCTTCACTCCGGGCCAAAATCTCGCAGGCAGCATTAGCTGCTAGACGTGCGATGTTGCGTCATAATACTCGCATTATAAAAAATAAAGTCACCGCTGTATTGCTCGTTCTCTTTCACCCATCAATTTTGATAACCATAGAAAATATGATGAAGCCAGTTTACAGAGTATGGGGGTCACGCGGGTACAACTACAATAAATATCATCAAGATGCCGACATCGGCATCCTCGTGTACCCACTTGCTCCTCATGACGCCTACATAGGCGTCATCATGTGGAAGGGGTTAACAGAACTCGTGTTAACGGGGAGTTGACTGTTTATATATATATATATATATATATATTTATATATATATATATATATATATATATAAATAGATTCACCACTGACAGCATATGTCTATCAAATACTTCCAACAGTCACCCAGGATTTGATCCAGGTTCTTGTGTTACACTAGACCAAAACTCTACCTACTGAGCTAAAAGAGCTCTAAAATTCTCAAACTTGGGGGTTGATCTTCCTGTAGAACTAAGTTGACTGCTAACTGCTGTCCTAACTTAATTTTACAAAGAATTAAGCTCAACTCATTGTGGTGAGCTGGTACGAATCCTTGATGGGCTTTCATCATAGTAATACCTTAATCGAATCCCGGGGCAACTATCGGAACTATTAATTATTTAATAAACACTTCTTGATATTATTACAAATTGTTTTGGGGTATTTTTTCTTAAGCATGGGATGCATTACCATATTTTACATTGATTCCTATGGGAAAAATTGTTTTGCTTCTTAAGGGGGGCCACCCCGGTAAAATTTTCATGAATATTTTTAAAGTTCACTTTTAGTTTTATTCACTCACCTGTCATTGCTACCCAAAACTATCACTTGGTGACGTTTTTTTTTTTTTTTTTTCTTTTAAAATTCTTCCCTCCCACGCCATTTCTAAATGACCTGGGGTGTTGCGTCATAACGTGACGCATGCGCTATAAATAAGGATCATTCAATGCTTTAATGTAATTAACTCATTAAAATAATTTTTTTTTATATAATTTTGACAAACAGCATGAAATGTTACAATGACCTACGTAGACCTAAGAGGTTGTTACGCTGCAATCCTATTGTATTCGTATTTTCCATTTATAATCGTCCTTGAAACAAGATGACGCTGCAATAGTGAAGATATCCCAACTCAAGAAGGGTAAAGGGGAGAAAGAAGAAAAGGCATCAAGACCAAGGAGAAATAAGAATATGAAGGGAGAGTGTGTAAGGTGCTGCCGCTTCCACCTCCTCCCCCGCCACCTCACTCGCCCTTTAGAAAGGGGGACCAATTTAGAATCATATGAAAAATTATACATATGTATTTATATATAGATATATATATATATCTATATATATATATATATATATATATATATATATATATATATATATATATATATATATATATATACATATATATATATATATATATATATATATATATATATAGATATATATATACATATAGATATAAGCTATCTTGAAATGTTGATTTTTGGACTTCAAATGATCTCACAAAATTGGTAAAAACTCTGATCAACTTATGTTGGGTATCATTTAATACTTCAATATATGTATACATATATATATATATATATATCTATATAATAAATATATACCTATATATATATATACATATATATATATATACATATATATATATATATATATAATTTTTTGTGGGAATTGATTTTTTAACTTCTCTTAACCCATTCAACTCCGATGACAAGATGTCTTGTCATTTGGTCAAATAAAACAAAAAAATCATAAAACACCAAAATGTTTGATCAAACACCAGAAAAATATGACGTCAGTCCTTGCTTCGCTCGCAGCGAAGCAAGGCCTGACGTCATATTTTTGTGGGGTTTGATCAAACATTTTGGGGTGTTTTGATTTTTTGGTTTTTTTGACCAAATGACAAGACATCTTGTCATCGGAGTTGAATGGGTTAAAACAAAAAACAAAACAAAAATCTTCGAAGACAACACAAAACTTTGACAAACTAATTCCTACAAAATGTAAATATATGAACAAATTTTCTATGATAAAAACGTCAAAGCAATTAGAGAAAAATTAATTTTGAGGTAAAAAAAAAAAAAAAAAAAAAATTTAGCCACTACCATTCACTCAAATTTGATGAAATTTTACAAAACAATGTCCCTTTAAACCAAAAAACAATATATTAAAATTTGAAAGCAATTGAATGAACCAGAAGCGAGATACGTGCCCAACGAGTTTTTAGGGGTGCCCCCCCCCCCCTTAACGAGCATTTTGGGAACAAATTATGCTTGTTAAGCAAGGTTTCCACTGCATACATACATATATATATATATGTGTGTGTGTGTGTGTGTGTGTGTATATGTATATATATATATATATAAGATATATATATATATATATATACACTCTATATATATATATATATATATATATATATATATATATATATATATATATATATGCAAAGTAGACCACTTGGAAAAAGAAACTAACAAAGCAGAGCGCTTTCGTATATTACATTTTCAGTGCAAAAAGGTTTTTTTCAAAGTGGTCTACTTTTGCATAAGTGAACACACGTACCCGTGTTCTTCTTAGCATATATATATATATATATATATATATATATATATATACATATATATATATATATATATATATATATATACACACACATACATATACATTAGTATATTATATATATATATATATATATATATATATATTTTGCTACCATACTGTGTATGATAGTCGCCCCCTTTTACTCTCCATTGTCTATGTACATCCCAATTTCTAAGAGAAATTATGTTCTTTGGAAATTAACATATTTATGTATATATTCTATGATTTAGAAAATTATGTTCTATTTGGTGTATAAGAATTCAAGAAGGTATTTGTTATATTTTCTTGTGATGTACAAATAGCGTACAATTTGTATTAATGACTGTGTGAGTCAATGTTATCGGTTGTTGGAATGTAGTGGTCATCTACCATTCTGTGGAGGGTAATATCTCATCAAAATGTAATGTCTTTCAGCTCCTTCATCATATTTGCCTTAATCTTTAGAATCGTCTCTAATCTTCTTCCTTTCAAGGGTCTTTTGAGCTTGGGGAACAAGAAAAAATTGCAAGGAGCAAGGTCAGGTGAGTAGGGAGGGTGAGGAAGAAGAGTGATCGAGTGTATGACCAAAAACTCACGAGTTCTGAGGGCTGAATGGGCTGGAGCATTGTCGTGATGGGAAAACCAGTTGCCACTCCTCCACATTTCTGGGCTTTTGCTATGGATGGCATCCCTCAGACATTTCAGAACTTCAGTGTAGAAGTCTGGTTCACTGTGGAGCCTTCGGGGAGGTACTCATGGTGAACAACACCCTTATCATCGAAGAAAACTGTCAGCATCACCTTGACCTTGGATCGAACTTGGCGAGGTTTTTTGGGTCTGGGGGATGTTTCACTCATCCAGTGGAACGATTGTATCTTTGTTTCAATGTCAAAACCATAAACCCATGATTCATCACCTGTTATGATCCTGGACAAGAAGTTTTCATCTTCTGAACGATCAAACAGTTTCTGACAAACCTGGACACAATGGGCTTTTTGTTTGTCCTCATCAGGTGTTGCACAAATTTCGCAGCAACACGGTGCACCTTCAATCTTTTTGTCAAAATCTCGTAACAAAATACAACTGATATTCCACACACTTCAGCAAGCTCCCAACAATCAGACGTCGATTTGCCCACACCAGGGTATTGATTTTGTCAACATGTGGGTCGTCAGTTCACATGTAAGCCGTCCAGGATGCTCATCATCTTCAATGGACTGTCAACCATCCTTAAAACACCTCAAACCACTTTGAGAACATGCAAAGCATAGCAAAACATTGCAAAACTTTCATTAGCAGATTTTCCAAGTTTAACACAAAATGTCACAAGTTATTGCTCTGAAAAATGAAAAAATCACTAAAAATGTAGCTAATACAAAAATTAAGATATCTGCTAATCGGATATCGGCGTCCGTAATCAGCTGATCAGTGCGAAACAAAGTGGATAAACCAACTGAAGCCATGCAATTCAAACAGTCCACGTAATTTTTTTAACAGACCTCATATGACCAATGATTAACTGAGGTGGCTAAAGGGAAAGCAATCTACAACACCAATGCAGTTACTGGAAGAGGCCATGATCTGCATGTTGCATGCTGTCTGCTGTCTGATACTAATCCATCTGACTGGAAAAAGGATCTGGTCATCATTATCTGGAAGGGGAAAGGGGACCAACAACTGCCAACTGCTACAAAATACAATATCAACACTGACATTTTTTTATCAACAGTTCAAACACCTTCAGCTCAATTTAGCAAACTAGCCTCAATCCCCAACCTGATCATGGTGACTTCAACGCCAAGTCGTCTGCCTGGTATGTCGATAACCCTGACACAGACAGAGGGCTAACAGACTCAGTTTGACTCATTGACTATCATGAACAACACACAAATCATCACACATAACACACAGCCTCTACAAACACCCAAACCCTTTTAGACTGCTTAACAAAAACCATCACCACCAACAACAAGATACACACATACACCAATACAAGAGAGCTAACTGGAAGCTTTTACTGAAGAGACAGAACAACATTTGAAACACTAACAGTACACCATCAAACATAAACAATGTGTGCACACTTTAATAATACAATCATACAAAACCACGATCAAGAAAGGCAACAGAAAATTACACCCCACTTCACACCCGAAATCCCAAGGCCTCATCAGACAACGTGACACACTTAAACACGATACCCCCACACCTATCAAAAAACATAGCAGACCAAATACACACACTAAACACTGTGATTGCCAATAAAATACACAAACAAAAAACACAAAATTAGCAAAACTTTATCAATACACTTGATCACAAAACAAACACCAGCAAATTGTACAAAACACACAACAGCATTACACTATCCAACAGTAACACTACACGCTCTCACGCAGCTATAATCAAAACAACAGATATATAATCTACCCTCAATCAGACAACAAGCAAACGCACTCATAATTAATTTTGCACAGACAAGCCATCTCACTTCTCACCCTGATGACCGACGCACCATTCGATGTAAGAAAGACTTTCCCACAGACTCAGACTATACACCCTTCATAAACAGTCAGACAAAACACATAATACATAATCTCAAGCACTCATCTGCCTGTGGTCCTGATAACATAAGCAACATCCACCTAAAACACATTGGACCACAAGGTATACATGCACTCACAAACATTGCAAACTACAGCTATTCACACAACAATATACCCGACATCTGGAAGCGTGGTAAAATAATCACCATTCCAAAACCGAACAAAGACCCAACAATCCCAACATCGCACCACCCAATCACACTTCTCTGCACCCCCTCTAAAGTCATTGAATGCCTAATACTTAAACTTGTCACACCACATATTCCCCTTGCTGACTCACAACACGGTTTTAGGCCACTACACTCCACACTCTTCTGATAAACCTCACACAAAGAATTTTAGATGGCATCAATTCAGATAAGGTGGAGTGAAGGTGGAGTGAAGGTGGAGGTAGAATGTAGATTGAGAGAAGCGAGTAAATGCCTTGGTGGTTTAAAGAGTGTAATGAGGAATAGACATTTGGGAATGGATGCGAAGAGGAGACTGTATGAAGGAGTGATTGTGCCAACGGCACTGTATGGGGCAGAAACGTGGAACATAAGAGAAGAAGAGAGAAGGAGTTTGAATGTGTTTGAGATGAGGTGTCTGAGAAGTATGGTGGGGGTTACTAGGCTGGATAGAGTGAGAAATGAGGAGGTGAGGAGGAGAACAGGGGTGAAAAAGGATTTGGGAGATAGGGTTGATGAAAGAATATTAGGATGGTTTGGACACATGGAAAGAATGAGTGAAGAAAGACTAGTAAAAGAGGTATGGAAGGCAGATGTGGAGGGAGTGAACATGAGGGGACGTCCTAGGATGAGGTGGATGGATGGGGTGAAGGGGGCTTTGGGGAAGAGGGGAATGTCTGTTGAGGAAGGAAGGGAGAGGACGGAAGACAGAGGTGAGTGGAGAATGGTTGTATATGGATGATGTTGTGACTGCATGAGGAGGAATGGGTGGGGGGGTGGGGTAGTATGTGTGAGTAAATTTTGACGCAGCCCGAAGGGATTTCTCCCCGTCCTCGCCTTATATGCAAAGGGGGACGGAGAGGGGGGGGTCGCCGATTAAATGAAGCGGCCTTGCTGTGGATGTGCTGTGTCTTGCGACACTGCTTCTGACCCAGGGCGGTGGGCAGGGTGCAGCGATGACCCGTCATCCAGGAGGTGCTCAGATGAGAGGAAGGGTGGGAGGGTTGTGGAGTGTATTTAGGGATGAAATGGGTGGGAGTGTTTTTATGCCTTTCCCTTTTTGGCTACCTCCCTTGGAAGGGGGAAAAAGCCTTGGTATATGTATGTATGTATCAATTCAGATAGGCCCCACCACAGAACACTTCTTATTACATTAGACATTAGTAAAGCTTTCGATGCTATCCCCCGCCACATCCTAACAAATAAAATATATAACACAGACATGCACAATAACACCAAAAGATGGCTGGCCAATTATCTGGCAGGTAGGAATGCTTACGTGTCATATAATGGCCAATCATCGCACATCAGAAACATTAAGAATGGGGTACCACAGGGCTCAGTTCTATCCCCCACACTATTTAATCTATACATGCATGACTTACCCACACCAGACACCTCAGATATACAAATCTCTTCCTACGCAGACGACATAACAATCACATGCACACATCGTAACACAGACAAAGCTGCAGAAATAATCCAGCCATACCTTGATACACTCAAGACATGGTTCATCACAGACTCAAAATAGCTCCATCCAAATCTACAGCGACACTTCTCACCAACTGGACAAAAGAACACAAATACATACCTCACCTCTACATCAACAACACTCTAATACCACACACAAACACACCAAAAATTCTTGGTGTAACATAAGATACATCCATGTCTTTCAAACAACACATCACAAACATAAAAAACAAATGCACACCTAGACTTAATGCACTTAAGTCAATCACTGGAACAACATTTGGACAAAACAAAGAAACTTATATAACAATATACAAACAATGCATATGCTCAGTGATGAATTATGCGAGTCCTGCATGGGCTCCTAATCTCAGTGAGACACACCACAACTCCCTTCAAATCATACAAAACAAAGCCCTAAAAACAATTACAGGCTGCACAAATACAACACCTACAGACCATTTACAACCATGAAACAAAAGTCCTCAAAGTCAAGGACCACCTCGACATGAGAGGCACACAAACACTTGCCGCAGCCACCACAAACACATCACACCCGCTACACTACATAGCAGAACACCCACACACACCAAGAAACATTAAAACAACACCCAAAGACCTTTATCACGCACAGAAACTCTCTTCTCTTCCTCCACAACCACCAAATACCAGCCTCCGGAAACATATTCATAATCATATCACTCACCGCTCCATTAACACACTGAAAGACAACACACTGCTGCATGCCAGACCCCCTGATATCCACCCTTCTGAATCCTCTCTCCCACAAAAGGACAGAGTCCACCTGGCCAGACTGCGGTGCGGTCACCACCCAGCACTTCTAAGCTACCAGAAGAGGCTGGATGACCATATTGTGAACAGCTGCCCAGGATGTAACACACCCCATGCCAAACAACACAGCATACACTCTATAAAGGATTTGTGGGAAAACCCAGTTTTGGCTGTGGCATTCCTTGGGGAGATGGGACTGCTCGGACAGACAGTCTAGGGAACGACAACAACAACAACAACTGCCATAGTAGTACACTGCTCAGTGTGCCAGATAAGGTGCTTGTCCATCTGTTGTTGACAAGAATTCATTCACATTTGTTAATGTTTCAGAGACCTGAGCAGCTTGGTTTCACACCAGGTAAGTCAACAACTGATTGATATCTTGCTCATACTCTGGGACAACAGAGTGCTGTAAACTATAGAGAAGAGTTGTCCAACTTATTTCCTGTTACTTCAGGAGTTAGGCAAAAGTGTGTCCTCAACCCAACACTTTTCAACACCAGCGGATCATCCATTGGCAACACTAAGGTAACTTTATCTTTGCTGATAATGATGTCCTTCTTATGGAGTTATTGGCAGTCTTGGTTGCAGCCAGTGAGTCACTGAACAAGGAGGTGAGACCAACTGGAATCCAGGTACCCTGAAGCAAGATCAAAGACCAGGCATTTGCAGGTTTACTGGATGACAATTCAGTCTGTCCATGCATGTGGTGAGAACATTGAAGTCTTGCAAAGCTTAACATACCTTTGTAGTGTAGTGCATAACACTGGTGGGTCATGTCAGAAAGTCCTTCAAAGGATTGGCATTGCCCATGTTATTATGGACTCACTCAACCATATTATATGACAGTCAATATCTATGCACGAGGATTTAAGATCTTCAATATCTAAATCTTCCAATTCACTTGTGCTCTTTGTCATGCTGTATGGGTGTGAGACATGGACATTGAATGTTCACTTTAAGAGGCATCTTGAAGCTTTTGGTACCAAATGCCTTTGGAGAATCATGGGATATTGCTGGAATGACTTTGTATCAAACCAGGGACTGTATTGTGAGACTCAGTTTATGACTGTTACCAGCAAAATTCAAAAATATTAACTCTGGCTATATGTGCATATGGCAAGTTTCCCTTATGTTGATGCCACAAGAGACAACCTTTGATGAAAGAGATGAAGAGGATGCCCACAGAATTCATGGTTGGGGAAAATTGATCGGACCTGTCAAGAGTTGTTTGGAGTGGGAAGGGGGTTGCGTGGGAGTTTGCTCAGAGACCATGTGATGTGACATATTGTGACTGGTACACTGGCGACAATGTGAGCATGAAGTAACAGACTTCTTAGCATGTTCCCAATTGATGATGATTGCACTAGAGGGGAAAATACAGTCCACTTACAAGATAACATTTATAAACTACCAAAAAAGCAAACTGGTAAGAGTACTAAGAAGATATAGAAAAACATAATAATTCAAAGTAGACCAGTACCTATTCCTAGATAAACCAGTGAACAAAATATCAACTACCATCCAGAAGGAAAGCAACATTCCCAATCACTATAGGAAAATCTTCAACTCCAACTACACACAGGAGATAGTCACCTTACAGATTGGAAAAAAAAAAAAAAAAAATAAATAGATAAAATAAATAAAAAATCAATCGATCAAAAAGGAAAAAACCTAAACGGAGAGAGAATAAAAGACAAATTGAATCATCACAAATCTAAAATAATATATATATGAAAAAACTAACAAAATGGACAGAAAAAGTGATAATGGTAAAATGTGGAGATTGGTAAAAACCATAAAAACTCCCCCATCCCCCAACCCATTGAGCAGTTGGTGCAACTCAAAAACAGCAATGCAATACCATCAACTAGCATTTCTACAAAACAAGCTTCAACCCCACAACATTATAAAATAGGAAAATAATCAAATATGGGAAGTCAAAACCAGACACTGAAGCAATCCCCCCTTTCACCAGTCAAGATATAGAAGGAGCCACAAGGAAATTGAAAAACTCACAAACTGAAGGTCCAAACAAGATCTCAAACATCCAGCTCAAATACCTTGCACAAACTGCCATAAGAACCTTAACTGACATCTTCAACTACTCCTGGTTACACATACATACATATACCAAGGCTTTTTCCCCCTTACAAGGGAAGTAGCCAAAAAGAAAAAGGCATAAAACCATTCCCACCCATTCCATCCCTAAATACAATCCACCCCCCATCCATCCTCCCTCTATCTTGGCACCTCCTGGATGACGGGTCATCCCTGCATTCCGTCCACTGCCCTGGGTCAGAAGCAATGTAGCTAGAAACAGCACATCCACAGCAAGGCCACTTCATTTAATCGGCAACCCCCCTCTCTCCGTCCCCCAATGCAAAAAAGGAGAAGACGGGGGAGAAATCCCTTCGGGCTGCATCAAATTTTTCTCACACATTGGTTACACAAAATTCCAAATATGTGGAAAAGAACTCACACAATCCCTAGTTTGAAACAAAATAAACACATTGAAAATCCTGCATATTACAGACCACTCTCACTACTGTCCACAATATCCAAACTAATGGAAGAGCTGGTAGTAGCAGGAATCCAATCAGAAATAACCTACTAACCCAACCAACATGGATACAAGGAAGGCCACTCCACCACACTGCTCTCAAACAACACAAATGTGTTGAAAGGAGTATGAAGCAAACTTTGTGATATCTTTTACACTGTTCAGGTAATTATCCATTAATAACACATTAATTTTAAGACACAAATGCAGTACAAGCCTTAATAATAAGTGAAGAAACAAGTATTATACTTAAATCATAATAATCTAATAGATGAGCAAAGGCTTGTATCAAGATTTCAACCTGACTAACCTCTATATGAAGTGTGTCGTACAAGTAGTCCACTTCCTCTATGGTTGTTATATTATTCCCGGATTTTTCAGTCAAGTACTTAAATAACCACTGGTTTTCTTCAATCACTTTCTTAACCCTGGGAAGTTGTTCCTGGATAATTTTTTCTTTCTCTATCCTGGGGCAGGTTTCTTGTACATTCAGGAGCTGTTGGGATGAGGTTAAAATTATGAGTTCATTTATTAAACTGTACAATGTACTTCTTTAGACTTGCCATTCAAAACAAGGTTTCAAGCAAGATAAATTGAAAATCCTGACTAATAATTTTAACTGAGACCAGATTATTTCAAATAATCTGAATGTTCTACCACAAATTAAGGTGTAGATCATTCAAAGCCCCCATAATTGGACCTGATGTCACTCAGTAATCTTGGAACTATTAACAGAAATGGATTTTGCCATGAAATTCATTGTACTTCTTCAGGTATAAAGCCACAAGGAAAGTGTATGAAAAACATGTAGGTACAGTAATCTTAAGCCCTTCACTCCGGGCCAAAATCTCACGGGCAGCATTAGCTGCCAGACGTGTGATGTTGTGTCATAATACTTGCAGTATAAAAAATAAAGTAACCCCTGTATTGCTCGTTCTCTTTCACCCATGAATTTTGATAGCCATAGAAAATATGATGAAGCCAGTTTAGAGAGTATGGGGGTCTTGCAGGTACAACTACAATAAATATATTCAAGACGTCAATATGGTAGCCTTGCATACCCACTTGCTCCTCATGACGCCTATGCAGGCATCACCATATGGAAGGGGTTAAAGTGACTGTTGGGCCAAGCAGGTTTCATACTGGATATCTCCCACTCAGCAGTCTATTGCTCTAACAGCTGCATTATTGTTACACAAGTCATCCCTTATACAAGGTGGGCTACTAGTAGGCCAAACAAGAAATGTAGAAAGATCATGTATTAGATTCTAATAGAAGTATAAAAGGCTAAACCACATTCCATGAGATACTAATCATAAATGCCTTTTTATATATACATACATTATACAAAAAGAAATGTAGGCAATATAGTAATCAACAAAAGTTTAGGCCAGAGTAAAATGGTGACAAAATCTCATTCTATCATTCATACTTCGTTGTGTACCTTTTGCATCTCTTCACCTTCAGGCACTGTGGCAAGGAATGGGCAAGGCTATGTAGCTTTTCTATGGATATTTTGCTACAAGAATCCTTGATTTCTTTCAAGCTTCAGCAAAGTGACATCCTTTCCCCATAACTTATATTTAACCATTTCCCAGAAGTTCTCTATGAGGGGACTGAGAGAGGGGGTCATCAATTAAATGAAGCAGCCTTGCTGTAGATGTGCGGTCTTGCTGCATTGCTTTTGACCCAGGGCAATGAGCAAGATGCAGGCATAAGCTGTCATCCAGGAGGAGCCAAGAATAGAGGGAGGGAGGGGTGGTAAATGGGAGTGGAGTGGGTAGGAGTGGAATAATGCCTTTTGACTTTGGCTACCTCCCTTGTAAAGGGAAAAAAGTCCTTGGTATATGTATGTATGTACGACTGGGTTAGTTCTAGTTCATAATAAATCTGGCAGTGTGGCAGGGAGCACCATCTTGCTGAAATGTGCATGTACTTGTTAACTCTAATGACATCAAGAGATGGTCAATTAGCAGATCATAATACACATACTGATTCACTTTAATCTTGGCAGGCAAAACAAACTTCCCTACACCATAAGAGAACTGAGGTGCTCGACACTGCTAGACTGATAGTACAGTTCCAATGGGTCAGTGCCTTCTCTCAGGTAAATGTGACCACTTTCCCCTACAATAATTCAAGGTAAAAGATGGTCTGGGAGAACTCCAACCAGAACCCTAAAATTTGGGTGATAAATGTGTGTGGTTGAGGTACAGATGAGAGTAGAAGGTAAGAGATTGGCAGCATCCTTGTGAGAACGAAGATGGATGTGTTAGCATTACGGACATCAGTCCACTTTATAGAGATAAAAAATGAAAAGTTATTAAAAAAAAAATTAAAACTTGCTGAAAAATTGCTTCAAGCGTTAATGTCCTGAAGTTTTAACCCATACAGCATTGGAGCCAAAATAATTTTTTCTTACTGCTTAAATCAACTCAAAATGATGTAAAACCAACAAATCTTGCTTATTTTGATTCATCTTAGCCTAGAAGTGGAGAAACTGGGTTGATTTTGTTGAGATATGCATGCAAAAGTTTGTTATAACATCTGTATACTTTCTTTCACTCCTTACGTGGCTTGAGGGAGGTCGTATTTTTCGGGGAAGCTTCGTTAGAATTTCAGAGAATGAAGGAATTTTACATTAACAATGTTTCAAATCAATGTACAGTCACCCATAATAGTCTGACACTTACCTAAAATGTGTTTATAATTTTTTTTTTTTTTTTTTTGGCAAATATTTATCATTTTGAATGTGATCAATTGATTTTTCAGTATCTTTTTTTTATAATTTCATGGAGGATAGGCGATTGTGGTGTTTCTTATTGCTTTGGTAAATGCTTTAGTAAGCATCCATCACACCATTATTGCCCAGCCACATTTTGTATTACGCATTTATGATGAAAATTAGCAGTGCAAAATTGCCAGTTCACATCTGAATATACACTAAATAGCACCTGCTTAACTATCGAGGTACAGCTTCACCTCCTCATACTTCATTTCATACACCAGAGTCGCCTAAATTACGTCCTAAAGGCAGATTTTATACCCCAAGTTACCCCCGAAAAATGCTGCCGGGGTTGCCAGTTTTGTCAATAAATAAAAAAATTTGGGTGTCTTTTATAGCCCATGGATAGGGCTACTTGGTCATTAACACAAATTTGACCCTCGATGTAATGCCTATTTTTGGCGAGTTTTTTAATTTGCAGCATATGATATATGCCACTGATGCCATAGGGGTTAAACTGATAGTGATTTTTACTATCAATAATTATTTGAATACAAATACCACATGCTGGAAACCCTAGCATGTGAACACATGACTACACATAGCAAGCTTGTTATTATTATTATTATTATTTTTTTTTTTTTTTTTTTTATAATGTATTTGACAGCAACTCTGTGGTGTGTGTGTAAAAGAAAAGAGAGAGTGTATCAGTTTCTGCCACAATGTGAGCAGGGAAACATGCATGATTCACATGGTTGAGATGAAATTTACTATGCATTGCATTTTCTTTGCTGCCATTCAGTTTCCTATAGCCTACAAACACAAGTGTTTAAAATGCCTAGACCATTGAAACAGAAGTGGGCTGCAACAAAGGAGGGGAGAAAATCATGCATAAGTAATAGAGGAAGTATGAAGAGAAGACTGGTAGCCCTTTACCGGTAAAGGGCTACCAACAGAAACATTTTGTATGCCTTTACTATCAATAATTATTTGAATATAAATACCACATGCTGGAAACCCTGGCATGTGAACACATGACTACACATAGCAAGCTTGTTATTATTATTTTCTTTCTTCTTTTTTTTTTTTATAATGTATTTGACAGCAACTCTGTGGTGTGTGTGTAAAAGAAAAGAGAGAGTGCATCAGTTTCTGCCACAATGTGAGCAGGGAAACATGCATGGTTCACATGGTTGAGATGAAATTTACTATGCATTGCATTTTCTTTGCTGCCATTCAGTTTCCTATAGCTTACAAACACAAGTGTTTAAAATGCCTAGACCATTGAAACAGAAGTGGGCTCCAACAAAGGAGGGGAGAAAATCACGCATAAGTAATAGAGGAAGTATGAAGAGAAGACTGGTAGCCCTTTACCGGTAAAGGGCTACCAACAGAAATATTTTGTATGCCTTTACATGAACCATGAATTATTAAATAACTTATCTGCATATTTCATCAATCACAACTCAAAAAACAATGGAAAGATCATGAAAATGATAATGTATCTTTTAAAGAAATTGTTCAGCAACAAATGCAAGACAAAATTAAAGAAACATTCATGTAATCAAAGAAATGGAAAATCTGGTGAGAGATACAGTAGACAAAAAGAAGTGTATAGTAGTATTTGGTCTAAAAGAAATAGATTCATGAGAGAAAAAGAAGAGAAAAATTTAGCAATAGATATTTTGAGAGTATTACAAAGTAAAGAGCAAGAATTAGAAAAGGAAATAGAGGAATGGCATAGAGTAGGAAGGTATATAGAAGATCAAACTAAGGTCACAAAGGACAGCGGAAGAGATACTACCAAGAACAAGGTAATACTACACTATAAAGAAAAAAAAAAGACTGAGAAAAAGTTCTTATGGAAAGTGTTAGACATGACTGTGAAAATGGTATCTTCAAGAAAAGGAAACAAGAGGAACAAAGAGATGGAGAGTGCAGAAAATTAAAATTGGCTTATACTAATATAAATGGTTTAATTTCAGAATTAAATGAGCTTAATGATTACTTGTCAGAAGCAAAACCAGACACAATGGCAATTGTAGAAACAAATTCAAGGGGTCCACTATCACCTAAGAGTGTTGGAAATGGATTATATAATCACTGGGTGGAATCACGTTCTTGGCTAAGAAAAATTTACATGTGACGAAGGTTTCAAATGGAGGGAACAATGTGGAAATGATCATGATAAGAGTTTAAGATAAAGACATGAAAAAAATAATGTTTGTGGTGATCTATGTACTTCCAAAAACAGGTTCTTGGAGAGAGGGAGTTACTCTAAAATGTTATAAGATACAAGGATTTCATTAAATGGGGTGCTGAAAGACGAAGGAAACGTGATACTTATGGGGGATTTTAACTGCAAAGAAATCTGTTGGGAAGAGATGAGAGTGAAAGGTGGAGAGGAATTATGGGGAAATTTATTATCTGACATGACTATAGAATCTACAATGACACAATGGGTAAAGGAAAACACCAGATATAGAAATAATGAAGAACCATAAAGACTGGATTTATTCTTTATATCAGAACCTGAAATTGTGGACAAAATTGAATACAAGACACAAATTGGGAAGAGTGACCACATACTACTTGAGTTAGAACTATTGGGGAGCCCTTCTCCAAAATCCTCATAGATTGTGTAGAACCTTTACCTCCAAAGAAAGGACACAAGTTCTTGTTGACAATCATGTGTCTCAGTACCAGATTCCCCAAAGCAATTCCACAGAGAAACATTAGGTCTAAAATGGTTGTGAAGGAATTGTTTTTCTTTGATGGGTTTTCTCAAAGAGATACAAAGTAACTAAGGCACAAACTTTACATCAAACCAGTTTGAACATAAGCTTTAAAGGATTAGGAGTGGATCATACTATCTCTACTCCTTACCACCCTCAATTACAAGGTGCATTAGAACAATTCCATGTCGCACTAAAGTCTATGCTCAGAAAGTATGTTTTAGGAACCAGTCCTGACTGGGAAGAAGGATTATCTTTAATATTATTTGGAGCCAGATCCACCATACAAAACAGTACAGGCTGTCCAGCCAAACTCATTTTTGGTCATGAAGATGGAGAACCCCTTAAAGTATTGAAAAATAGTTGGCTTACTCTTCATTCCTCTGTCTCAACCATTGTACATGTAGAGAGAATGTTAGAAAGATTAAAGACAGCTTGGAACTTTGCCAAGAAAATTTTTACTCAGGCTCAATAGAAGATGAAGAGAAAGTATGATAAAGACAAAAGAAAGTTTCATTCAGGTGATGAAGTCCTCCTCTATCTACCTATACCAGGAGATTCTCTTCAGAATAGGTTTCATGGGCCATACACCATCAAGGAGAGAGTAAGCCCTTTTAAATTATATTACAGAAACTCCAGAGGCAAAAGAAATTTAGGAAATGCCATATAAACTCATTGAAACTATTTCATTCCAACAAAGCCATCTTGGCTAATATAATAAAGGAAGACAAAAGTGAATACTACTTGCCACATCTTGATCTATCATTACAGAACTCTGTGGCTTTGATGTTCCTGGAGAAAAAAGTAGAACACGGGCTGTGATAAACAGCAAGATGTTATAAGATTAGTTCGGGATTACCCAGTTATTTTCCAATGTTCCAAGACAAAACAAAGACATAATGCATGACATCAAACTAACCTCTACCATATCCATTAAGAAAGCCCTCTACTACTACAAGGACTAATAGAACCATCTTCCTGTCCTTGGGCCGCTCCCTGTTTACTAGTGCCAAAACCAGGAGGGCAACATAGATTAGTATTAGATTATAGAAAGTTGAATGAGACAACGAGAGCAGACGCTTACCTACTTCCTAGGATTGATGATCTAATAGACGATATTGGCTCTTCTAGATTAGTCACTACCATAGATTTACTAAAAAGTTATTATTACATATCAATGCACCCCAAGGCTAAAGACAAAACAGCCTTTGTAACACCAGATGAATCATTTCAGTTTAAGGTGCTTCCCTTTAGGTTAAGGAATGCTCCTGTTACCTTCCAAAGAATGGTTAAGGAATGCTCCTGCTACCTTCCAAAGAATGGTTAACAAGATTATTTCAGGCATGAGAGGAGTTAAATCATATCTAATCTAGAAGACATGGTGATATTTAGGGACACTTGGGAACAACATCTAAATCTGTTGCACGAATTCTTTGAGAGAGCCAGTAAGGCTAGCCTAACCATCAATTTAGAAAAAAGTCATTTTGGACATGCCCAAGTATCCTACTTAGGTTTCAAAGTAGATGATTCTGAAATATCCCCCTTGGCAGCTAAAGTTCAAGCCATCTGACCTTCCTACACCCATGAATAGAAAAGAGACAAGACGATTCCTGTGAATGGCAGGTTACTACAGAAAAATTTGTCCAAATTTCTCTGATATTGCAGAGCCGCTGACAGATTTGTCGAGAAAAGGGTGGAAATTCACTTAGACATAACATTGTCGGCAAGCTTTTCAAAAATTAAAACTAATTCTTATGAAAGACACTGTCCTGAAAAGCCCAGATACTTAAAAAAATCTTCCACTTTGTTAACAGATGCAAGTGATGTTGTTTTAGGAGCAACACTATTGCAGGACACAAATGGCATATAGCATGCTACAGCTTATTTCATTAACCTCTTCAGTACGGGCCAAAATCTGCCAGATGTACGATGTGTCATAATAATACTCACATCATAAAATATAGTCACCGCTTATATCGATCGTTCTCTCTTTCACCCGTGAATTTTGATAACCATAGAAAATGTGATGAAGACAGTTTAGAGAGTATGTCATTATGCAGGGGCAACTACAATAAATATAATCAAGACACCGATATGGCAGCCTCGCGTATCCACTTGCTCCTCATGCCGCCTACGTATGCGGCACTGTATGGAAGGGGTTAAGAAATTGAACGCCAGCCAATGTAACTATGCCACAATATGGGGGACTTTTAACTGCAAAGAAATTTGTTGGGAGGAAATGACAGTGAAAGGCAGAGAGGATCTGTGGGGTAATGTATTACTGTACATGACCATGGAATATACAATAGCACAATGGGTCAACAAAAACACTAGATACAGAAGTAATGAGGAACCGTCGAGACTAGATTTAATATTTACAACAGAACTTGAAATAGTAGATAAAATTATATACAAGACACCACTTGGAAAAAAGTGACCATATACTTATAGAGACTGAACTAAAAGAAAAAACTGGTCTCCCATCATAAAAAATGCTGAATAACTCTAGTCTATAGGGGCATCACTAAAATATTAACAATACACAATTAGTACCATCAATACCCTACATGGAAGACATACTAATATATCTATCATACACACAAAACAGATACTTACAACGTCAAACTCTAATGGCACTGTGTGTATAGGAGTGGGAACCCATGGGATACTCTTGTTGAAGCGCATTGCATCATTTGGGTAGTAAAATGCTGCCATATTGCTCTGTGCAGACATTAGTGTTCGGTCGTAATCAGTACTTTTTACATACACTTCTTCTGTCTTCCAGGTTTCATTGATGAAACCATCATAACGCTTCCGAAGCCAGTTCCCCAAAGCATATTGCATCCTCTTCCCATTCTGAAAAGTAGCAAGATCTTGTTAGCAAAAAGACACACATACAATTAAACAAAATCGGTGATATGCTCATCAGTCTACCCCAAGGCTGAGTGAAGTATGTAAATTAATGGCAAGTTTATATCTAACAAGGGAGTTTAGCAACCTCTACAATAACATTTTTACTACTTTACTCTGGTGGATCTTAGACCTCTTGCAGATCCATATCTACCAATATCCAGCCTTGCCATCTTCTGTCTTGTACAAGTTACATCCAGTTTTCTGGACCATCACTTTCTTTTCCCCACCCCCTTCTTTATGCCATCAATCCACTTGTTGGTCTTCTCCCTTCCACACACGCGTTCATCACCTCTTTGCATCCTGCTCGCCTCCATGCGTGCAACATGCCTTGCCCATCTTCGCTTATTTCTCTTAAAACAACATTTATGATTCTCTCCTGTTTAGTCTCTTTCCTAAGTTCCCAATTTTGACTACTACTCCATTGGTTTTCTTCTCTATCAAAGATGGCTCCTGTATTAGATCTTAGTATTGTGTTTTCGAATTCTATTAACCTTTGTTCCATTTCTTTTGTTAATACCAAAGTTTCAGAGGTATATAAAGCTGTAGGTCGTATTATTGAATTATAGGTTTGCAGCTTGGTTGCTCATGATATATATTTTCTTTTCATGACATCTTGAAAGCTAAAAAAAAAAATACTCCTATTAGCTGCCAATATTCTCACCTTACTTTCCTCATTCATTTTGTTTTAATTTGTTATTGTTGCTCCTAAATATTTTAATTCTGTCACTCACCCTATTGATTCTATGTCTGTTTAAAAATTCCAAAGGTGGTTGTTTTGTCTACTCTCATGAATTAGTTTTGTTATATTGTGGTTAATTTGCAAGAAGACTTTTTCCACTAACCCTTTGTCGGTACTATGTTGGTAAGGTCCTCACCATTTTCAGCAATTAGATCAACTTCATCAGCATAGGTTGTTTATCTTTATATTATCTACCTTGATGCCCTTTTCTCATTCAATAATGGCTCGTCACTTTTTCCATCACTTAATTGGGCCATTGGCTGCATGTTATTGTGGCAAAGTAGCATGCAGTTGACACTTTAGGGTCTATATGGGGTGCCCCCATGGAACAGAGCCACACATCATTTTGTCTGTGATAGAGGAAGACTCTGTTCATAGAGAAATGATGACACTTTTATTATACTGCAACTGTCCCTCTGTTATGCTGTCCCGCAACCCCATTTTACTGTCCTGAACCATTTCTCTGAATATTCATTTCCTTTTTTCGCCTACCCTGTGGTGGGGGAAAAGAATGCTACCACCAAGTCTTCCCTCTTGAGTCATAAGAGGCAACAAAATACAGGACAGGGATAGGACTACAAATTCTGCTACCTGTAGCCCCACAGGGGACATTCCTAAAAAGTACCCTGAGGTTTGGGTCTTTCAATGTGCATGGATGTGGTATGGATGAGAGTAAAAGGGAAGAGATAGGCAGTATGATTGGGAGAAGAGAGATGGATGTGTTGGCATTGAGTGAAACTAAGTTGAAAGAGAGGGGTGAGAGTGAGTTTGATCTCTTCTACAACTATCATTTTTGAGTTTCTTTTCATGTCCTCTTGTTTTTCTTTTATCCCACTTTAATAAGTCTTCTCTGTTAAGGGGGTACGCGACACCTGGGGGGGTGAATTTGGTCAAGATATAGCATTTTTCAAAACTGTGTTTAAAATGTTCGTATACCATTTAGAAACAAATCCCGACAAATAATTTTCCAGCCGTGCACAATTTAAAGGTTTTGGGTGAGGTTTAAAGGGACAGAGTTAAAGGCGCAACCCACACTAGAGGGAGGCGTGCCACTTAGGACATTCAGGCGCATCGAATAACGTTGAAATTTGATTGAATTTACGCTTGCCCAGTGCTTCAATGGCCAGTACGATGGTGGAGGGGAAGGGAGGAAGGTGGAGGGAGAAGTTTTGCCAACTTTGAGCGAAGCTAAGCGTCAGTTACCGGCTAGCTCTGAAAGGAAAAGTGCGCATGTCTCATGAGCTCTCATTGCAATCTATTACTTTAGCTAGTACATATTACTCTTTAGTACAGTCATCATGGGTAGCAAAAAGAACAAAAGAACATCCACAATGACAAAAAACAGCAGTTAAAGATGGCAAGCAGTCAAAGACGACTAGCCAAGACCTCACCACCTCTCACTCCACCACTGCCCTCACCTGCACCTCTGTGACAGTGACAGAGGTAAAGGACAACATTAGACTAAACAATTCAAAGAGGAAGATTAAATCCAAAGAAGAAAGCAAGAGGAAAAAGATCAAGGCTATACAGGAAGAAGAGAGAAAGAAGAGAGAAGAAGGGACATCATATGATGCTGGAGGGGGTGCCCTACCAACATAGATTGGTGAGGGGAATCTGATGAGGAAAGAGAAGGCGCCCACTGCTGGAAAATAAACCTCTTTCCAATGATTTAGATACCCTGAAGACCCCCAGCAGTGAGGTTTCATATGAAGAAACCGCCAAAGGTGCAAAAAAGCAAATTATATGATGGTGTCGTCTGTGCGTCGTCACTACTGTGATATACTTATACTTTAGTTTTTCAGTATTTAAAGTACTTATAATTAAAATATGTTGATGATTTTTACTGTACTTACTCATTATATAATAAGAATTAAGCCATGAAAAAATCAGTCAAATTGGTGAAACTATAAGCAAGGTACAGATATATTTATATTTCAAGTTGCCATATCTCCGTTCGATATTTTTTACTTTTTTTTAATCATAAAAAATCTAAAATACATCAGATTTAGATGAAACTTACAGGGAATATTACTTTTAGTAACTGCTAGGGCCGATCGTTCGAATATTTTGAATAGGATGAAAGAGTTCGGAGTAATAATGGAAACAAGACCAATTTTTTTTTATTTTTCACGATTTTTGCCGGACATTAAAATTGAAATGCCTGTATGCAAAAGTATAAAGGAAATTGTTCAATTACTCAATGACCGGCCCTAGGTGTGCCTACTGACTAATCATAGCCAAAATATAAAACAAATTGGTCCACGTATTATGGTGCTGTGCACTTTTAAATGTCGCTACTGGTATACGTACATGTGTACATACATCATTCTGTTTCACCTAAAATGTAGGCAACATGGATACCTATTTACCTGAGAAGTTTCAGCTCTTTACTCTAAATAGTTTAGAAAATAACCTCCAGGTGTCGCGTACCCCCTTAAGGGCTTCCATGCCTTTTATGATTCTGTAAATGGCTAATAGATCTCCTCTTTCTCTTCTTTGTTCCAGGGTTGGTAGTTCCAGTTTAGCCAATCTTTGTTCATATGTCAGTTTTGAAAGTGTTCGGGCCATCTTTGTCATTGCTCTCTGGATTCTTTCTATTTTCCTTATATTCTTTTTTGTACCATATGTCCATAGTGTTGCAGCATACTCCAACCTTGGTGTTATCAGTGTGACTAGTATTTTTTCTACCATTACTTCATCTAAGTAATTAAAAGCCACCTTTATTGATTTTGGTAAATTGTAGGTTTCTCCAACTATTTTGTTTTTATGCTTGTCTGGGGACATGTCTTTGGTAAAAATTACTCGTAGGTCCTTTTCAGAAGTAACTTTCTTTACTTCCTTTGTATTGATTTTATATTGTCCTGATTTTTTTTTTTTTTTTTTTTTAAATTCCATTATACATTTTTTAATGTTTAAGTTCACTTGCCACTTTTGACCCCATTCCCTGACTTTGTCCAGGTCTCTCTGTAGTGATTCACAGTCTTTTTCTGTACTTACTTTCTTTAGTAGTTT
Organism: Oratosquilla oratoria; assembly: GCF_046742065.1. Taxonomy (NCBI): domain Eukaryota; kingdom Metazoa; phylum Arthropoda; class Malacostraca; order Stomatopoda; family Squillidae; genus Oratosquilla; species Oratosquilla oratoria. Next base: position 4,809,752 of record NC_134788.1, on the reverse strand, counting down.
TGTGTTGTCTGCAAAGAAGTTCATGTAACATTTTACACCTTCATCCATGTCATTTATATATACAGCAAACATTATCAGAGCCAATACTGAACCCTGTGGGACTCCAGTTATCATTTCTTCCCAGGTTGAGTTATCATCTCTAAGCACTACTCTCATTTTTCTCCCATGCAAGAAATCTTGCATCCATATCAGTAATTTTCCATGTACACCTCCTGTTGTTTCAAGTTTTCTTGTTAGTTTTTTGTGTGGTACTTTATCAAACACCTTTTGTAAGTACAGGATAGCACAGTCTGCCCATCCATCCCTTTCTTGTATTATATCTATTAACTCTGAATAAAAACACATCAAGTTTGTGGCACATGATCTTCCCTTTCTAAAACTGCTTTGGATTTAGTATATTGTTCTCTTCCAGATGTTTGGTCCATCTACTTTTGATGACTTTTTCACAGATTTTAGCTATTATACTTGTAAGGGAGACCAGTCTATTGTTTGTATGAAGGACTGATTGTGCTGACAGCACTGTATGGGGTAGAAACATGTAACATAAAAGAGAAAGAGAAGAAGAGTTTGAATGTGTTTGAGATGAGGTGCCCGAGATGTATGATAGGGGTTACTAGGCTGGATAGAGTAAGAAATGAGGAGGTGAGGAGGAGAACAGGGGTGGAAAGGGAGCTGGGAGATGGGGTTGATGAAAGAGTATTAGGATGGTTTGGACACATGGAAAGAATTATCAAAGAAAGATTAGTAAAAGAGGTGTGGAAGAAAGAGATAGGAGTGAACATGAGGGGTAGACCAAGGATGAGATAGATGGATGGGGTAAAAGGGGCATTGGGAAAGAGGGGAATGTTTGTGGAGGAAGGACAGGAGAAGACTGAAGATAGGGGTGAATGAAGAATGGTTGTGTATGGATGATGCTGTGATGCATTTTTGGGAGTGGGTGCAAGATGGAGCTAAGGGAGTACGTATGAAAAAATAATTTGATGTAGCCCGAAAGGGATTTTTCCCCATCTTCTCTTTTTCTGCATAAGGGGAAAGAGGAGGGAGGGATTTAATGAAAAGGCCTTGCTGTGAACGTGTGGTGTCTTGTGACACTGCTTCTGACCCAGGGCAGTGGGTGAGATGCAGGAAGGACCCATCATCCAGGAGTAGCCAAGAATATGGGGAGAGAGGGGGGTGAATGGGAGTGGATTTTATGCCTTTGTCTTTTGGCTACCTCCCTTGTAAGGGGAAAAAAGCCTTTGGTATATGTATTATTTACTTAGTTATTACTATTCATGTTTTTTATTATAAATTGTTATATTTTATTTATCATTATCTATTTATTTTATTCATTCATCTGGTTTTTCTTTTCTGCATCCAACCTAGTTATGGACCAAAAGGTCTCCTGTTGACATGCTCTTCCTTTGTAATCCTTCATTCTTTGTATTCTCATCACCTTAATTTTACCCACACTTATCTTCAACTTCCTTCTTTTGCACACCTTCCCAAACTGTCACTAACTTCCTTAATCCCTCCTCTGATCCTGCCACAAGCAGTGTCATCACCAAACAAACAACAACTGGCCTATCTCCCATTTTTCTCCATTTTCTTTAACCATCTCCAATCGCCAGTCTATTACCTTTGCATTTACCTATTGCACCACCCCCATCCATTTACACATTGAACAGCCATGGTGGCATGACACATCCCTGGAGAAATCCCACCTTTACCTCAAACCACTCTCCACATCTTGATGCCTGTCATCCTACTCTCTTGTGCCTCTTCTCCATGTTTGAATAAGAAACAAAAGACATGTAGTATATTAAAAATGATTTAATGCCAATCCTTTTACTGGAAGCCTTTATTTGAGGCATCCCTTCCTCCCTCATTCTGCAAGGATTAACAGACCTGTCTTTGTATTAGGATTAGTGGGTCTACATAATTGTATTTACCCACTGTAATTGTACTATAAAAGGATAGGGGTATAAAGATTGCTGGTATAGTGGCTGTCTTTACTTCTGACACAAGAAGTCACAGTTTAAGCCCTGTATCCACTTTGAAAACTTCACTAACACTGAATGCCAAGAGGACTGGGTGCAAGTTATAGATTAGGCTGCATATGTGCTCTAAGCTCTCATCTGAGAGGGTAATATCTGTCAATCCCAAGTCCAATACATGAATCACTTGTGGAGTACCATCTTTTTCTCCATCAATCAAACTTAGTTTTAACCTCTTCACTCCGGGGCACATCGCACGTCTGGCAGCATTAGCTGCCCGACGTGCGATGTTGCGTCATAATAATCGCATTATAAAAAATAAAGTCAGTGCTCAATCATTCGTTCTCTTTCACCCGTGAATTTTGATAACCATAGAAAATATGATGAAGCCAGTTTAGAGAGAATGGAGGTTACGTAGGTACGACTACAATAAATATAATCAAGACGCCGATGTCGGCATCATTGCGTACCCACTTGCTCCTCATGACGCCTACGTAGGCGTCACCATATGGAAGTGGTTAAGTTCATTTATGATTTCAAATTGGACTGTCCTTTTTTAGGCTATCCAATGAATTGATCCATCTGTATGGAAAACAGCTTCTTGATACCCTCAATCATGTAGTCATTTTTTGCTTTGTTCCCATGAACTAGTGATTCCCATCCAAAACTAAAAGATCTCCCTTCATTAACCCCTTCCATACGGTGCCGCACACGTAGGCGTCATGGGGAGCGAGTGTATTCGCGAGGCTGCCATATTGGCGTCTTGATTATATTTATTGTAGTCGCCCCTCCATAATGACATTCTTTCTAATTCTTTTGTAATCGCATTTTCTATGGTTATCAAAATTCACGGGTGAAGAGAGAATGATCGATATAAGCGGTGACTATATTTTATGATGCGAGTATTATTACGACACGTCGTACGGCTGGCATTGGTTGCTGCCACCGAGATCTAAGTCCATGACGCCTACGTGTGCGGCACCGTATGGAAGGGGTTAACCTGAACACTACAACTGTACCACTCTCTCTTTCCCATTAATGGCAGGTAAAATGTATGGTGTTTTTCCATAGGGAATGATCTCTGCATCTCCCTTCAGCTTCTATCATCCTCATGTTCTCTCCTTTTCATTCGATTGCTTCTCTGATTCCATCTCTCTCTTCTTAGGTCTTCACACTGGTCTTCTCCCTCTCAGTGTCCACTGGTAGTGCTGTGGTGGTATATCTTTCCAAGTCAATCCACATCACATGTCCATACCACCTCAGTTGATTTTTCTTCACAAATATTATTATTAGTTTTGCATCAAGTTCCCTCTGGATATCAACATTTCTTCTAGTTCCTCCTAGTTGCAACCTTAATTAGACATAAAACCCTCATTTCAACTGCTTAGAATTTACTCTTTAATTTTATTGTCACTGTCCATGATTCTGAGCCATAGGTTAACACTAGCCTTAGAATCATTTTGTAGAGGATAATTTTTACCTTGGTGGATTTTTTTAAGCTGTTCTTTGTATTCTCTCAATCTTGCATACATACAAGGTGCTTCCACACTGGTCATGTCCAAGGATACACTGCAAGACCAGGAGATGGTGCAGAGGATAGAAAAAAAGATTTGTTGAAATGCCAATGAACAAGTAGCCAGACCCCTACAGTGATCTCCAAACCCAGCACACAACTACCCATCTTCACATGGAAGTACAGCCCAAAAAGGCCAATACTTCATTTCGAGATTTGGCCCAGAATCTTCTAAATCTAACCCTACCACTTATCTCTATTTCCTTCTCTCTTATTCTTGTTTTCACAAAAGAAGATCAGTGCCTGACACCTGCTCCTCCTACACCTCCTCCTATTAGCTGGAGACACAGAAACATAACATGGCAAACCATACATGCCCTCCCATCCAACTGGAAGAGAAAATGCAATATAACCCCCCCACCCCACCACCACCTTAGGAAGAGAGTTGTGTCCAACATTTCTTTATATTCAGTTTCATTCCAAGCTCTTGACCTGGAGGGGACATATGCCACCATGAGTTTCTTCAGCCTTGTCTTCACTCAGATTGGCTTTTCCCACCATTATGTAATTTCTCGAAACAACTATCACCCCACCATCAATTTCATCTTCTCAGTCTCTTCACCAGCTGTAAATCAACATTTTGTTGAGAGCTTGGTCTCAACTTTTCACAAAATATCAGGTTCATTTACTATCAAGTAATCATTTATCTCCTACATGGCACATAGTAAACTTTCTACATTTGCACTGGCTACTTAGTTTTCTCGTTTTCAAAACCATTTCCTCACACACTGAGAACTCTCCAGAAAACTAACGTTTTTCTTCTTCTGTCCTTGTTTCATTTTTGTCCTTGGCTTCCTTTACTACGTCCCATGTCTTCCACATTCATCTTCAGTTGAATCTTTTATAATCCAAATATTTTGTAAGCTTTTCTTCAGCTAACTTCCAAGATTTGCTGATTACTTCATATTCTATGGCTTATGATTTAAATTTTATTTTCATTGGATGCATGCCATTTCTCCTACAATGACCTAGTGGCTAGTGGCATAATCAGAAGTGAGCTGGTTTTGCATTCACTTAGTTGTGTGTGAATACTGCACTTATCTGGGAAAGAGTATTAGTGCCAGGAATAGGGTTAACAGGGCATTAGGATTTATTGTGGAGGTAATCACTGAACTCTATTTGGCAACAGACACATCCTTGACTATGTGATACAGTTTTGGTCTCCATCCTTTAGAATGGATATTAATTCACTAGAATCACTACAGAGGAGATTGACCCAAGTGGTACAAGTGCTTATAAGTTTATCTTACGAGACAGTCATACAAACCTTAACTTACACCCTCTGGAAAGACGAGTATGTGATCTATTAGAGGTATTCAAATGGGTTAAGGGCTTTAACAAGGGTGAAGCAGACAAGGTCATCTTATTAAGACAGCAGGGAAGGACTTGTAGTAATAGATTTAAAATTAACAAATTTAGTTCTAACAAGGAAATAGGCAAGAATTGGTTTACCAACAGAGTGGTTAACAAATGGATTAGATTTAGTAACTATGTAGCAAGTGCTGAAACAACTGGTTGTTTCAAGAGAAGATCAGATAACTTTACGGAAAGGGATGACAGATGCTAAGGGGCATGGAACTGCCTAGTGTAGGCTTTATGGTCTATTGCAATCTCCTCCATTCTTATGTTCTTATGCAATTTCCTTGTTCATCAATTTCTGGTTTCTGATACAGGTTTGTGGCTTTTCTTGTCCATGCTTTCACTCTAGTTCATAAAACTTTAACCAATGAGAAGAAATCTCATGAATTTTTTCACCTCAATTGCAAATTCTTTTACCTCTGATAAATTATGACCCTGAAAGCTTTTCCTTTCTTTTATTGTGATCTTAGTATCATCCTCATTGATTTCCCTAATAACTCCCTTTTATTTGTGAAAAACATTAAAATTTTGTCATCTGTAGTATGAGAATACTTCACACTGGGGTAATAACTGCATATTATCAAGCAGTGGGGATTACATGGTAGTACACAGCAAATTCTTTTGGGACTGTATTGGGGCACCACTATGGACTGGATTCACACACCATTTGTCTATGATAAGAATAAAATATCTACTCTGAGGAATGATCCTCCTTTTGTACTACAACTATCCCTCCCTTCTGCTGTTCCATTGAAACTGTGGTGGGATGGAAAATAATTCTGCCACTCTGATTCCCACATGAATTGTAAAAGGCATCAAACTGGGCTGGAGTGATATGGGCTAGGGATTCTGTTCTCTATATGTTCATCCTCCAAGAAGTCAAGACATGATAAGTTCTGGAAGAACTCCAGTCAGAACCCTAAAATTTTAGTCATTAAATGTGTATGATTGTGGTACAGATGATTAAAGGGAAGAGATTGGCAGTATGTTTGTAAAGAGTATGGATGTGTTAGCCTTAACCTCTTCAGTACGGGCCAAAATCTCGCGGGCAGCATTAGCTGCCAGACGTACGATGTGTCGTAATAATACTTGCATCATAAAATATAGTCACCGCTTATATCGATCGTTCTCTCTTTCACCCATGAATTTTGATAACCATAGAAAATATGATGAAGACAGTTTAGAGAGTATGTCATTACGCAGGGGCAACTACAATAAATATAATCAAGACGCCGATATGGCATTCTCGCGTATCCACTTGCTCCTCATGCCGCCTACGTATGCGGCACTGTATGGAAGGGGTTAAATGAAACTATGTTGAAAGGTTGGGGTGATTTTGAATTTGGTAGTATGATGGGCAGTGTCTAGAGTCATCAGAGGGCATAGGAGGGAAGAAGTGGCTATGCTGGTGGCAAGTGATTTGATAGGGAAGTATGTGGAGTGAAGTGTCTTCAAGATTAATGTAGGTGAAAGCAAAACTGGGATGTGGGTTTTTGTGGGTATTTATGGACCTGGTAGTGAGAAAAGTGAAGAGAAAATGGAGGCCCTTTTTTTGTAGAGTTTTAAATGTGTTAAGAGTTTTGGGAAGAATGTGAATGTAAGGGTGTTGGGGGACCTCAATGCTAGAGTAAGACACGAGCTAATACATGTAGTAGGGAGATTTTTGGTACCAGGTAAGAATTTTAGTGGAGAGATAATGTTGGAGATGGGTTTTGAAAGTGATTTGCTGTCAGCAGACTGTATTTAAAAAGTCTTTGGACTAAGGACATGTACCTGTATGTGGTCACCCTGCAAGATGGTTGGGTAAGGGAATCATCTCCCTATTATTAATTTTCAAAACCCATAAACCCTTTATATCCATATAGAAATACAGCCCTAAAGGACTGGTACCTGGTTGCAAGACCAGGCTCGAGATTTCTGTCTCAATTGTATTTCCTCTAACTTCTTACTTCAAGAGCTGACAGTCCTTGTCCTCCTACTCTCAGCCAGTCACAGAAACAGTTCCACACTACTACAATAAAGACAGTCCATTGTTTCTTCCCAGACAAATGTTGAGGGTCCAAGGATCATTGCCAGCCACTGAGAGGTTTCCAGTTAGTGAAACTCAAATCAACAATCATTATTCAATCTTCATGGAGATGGAGAACCACAAAGGAAACAATTTAATACTTGTTATCCTCATTTTTTTTTTTTTAGTACATATTAAATTGGGGCAATTGCTTATTCAATGTATGAATTTTTCATTATATAAACATAAGGAATTTTAGCAAAATCTTTTCAACAAAACAGAAATGACATAAAACAATGAAGAAAATTGAGAATACATGACTGGAGATTTACTAAATCAATTAAATCCTGTCTCTACATACAAGGGGGCTCCTCCCCCTCACAAGGGAGGTTGCCAAGCAAGGCATGCACCCATCCTCAACCAATTCCAGTCCCATGCATTGTCCATTTGTTTCCCTTTCCTCTTAGCTCCTGATGGATGAAGGATCTTCCCTGTCTCCCTGCCAAGATAATAAGTAACACAAGACATAGTACATCCAAAGCTGGGCAAGCTCTTCACTTCCATGTCAACCTTTCCTCCTTGTCCCATCATGCAAAGAAAAGAGAAGACAAGGAGAAATCCCTTTGGACTGTCAAATCAATGTCCATACACAACCATTCTACATTCACATCTATCCCCTCCATTCTCCCTTTCCCTGCTCAACAGACATTCTCCTTTACAGATCCTGGCCCTTACACATATCTCTATGAGAAGATTTGGACTGTTATTTGTGTTCTATTAGTGCGAGACCATTACTGTGTCACTGGCTGAAAGTAGTAGGAGGGAAACAGTCATCAGTTGTCACTTCTCTATAAATTAAAATGTTTAAGATATATAGTTGACAGTGACAGATATCTTTGGCCCAATACCAAGTGTCGGCCTCTAAGGGCTGCACCTCTTGATAGAGGTGGGGGACTGACTGCTTTTGAGAATGGAAAGCCTTGCTCTCCCATCTTGCGGGACCATCACATGCAGGTACCCATCATTGGTACCAGATAAATCCTATGAGGACAATCATATCTCTTATTACCTGTGTAAGTTGACCAAATCCATTCGGCCATGTTGCACCATCTTTGTATGGATCATTTGGGTATGACTCAACTGGGGCACGGTCTCCATGACGGAATAACTGCAAACAAGATAGAATTAGGATAAATGGTCAAACACAAGAATAGGGAAAAAATCAATAAAAAGCAAACTTTACGGAGCACTGATTAAATATGTGATATCCATACTTCCCTAACATTGTTTCATTATGAAAGTTCAATAAGCCTCCATGTGGCTGAGTTGGTAACCCGCTACAGTAATTTCTCACATACACATACACATACACACACACACAATCAGCACTCAAAATGGGATGAAGTAATAAGCGGTGTTCCACAAGGAACAGTTCTGGCCCCAATAATGTTTGCTATATATATTAATGATATGGATGAAGGAATTGAAAGCTATATGAGCTTCTTTGCAGATGATGCAAAATTATTGAAAAAAGTGAACACGGAAGAAGATTGTGAATCACTACAAAGAGATCTAAATATAGTACAGGAATGGAGTAGGAAGTGGGAGATGGAGTTCAATACAAAAAAGTGTAGTATAATGGAATTTGGAAAAAGCAAAAACAGAATAACAGGATCATATAAATTGGGAGAAGAAGGAATAAAAAAAGTAGAAAATGAAAAGGACCTGGGAGTCATTGTTATGAATAATATGTCACCTGAAAAACATATAAATAAGATTTTTGGAGAAACCTATAATTTAATAAGAACAATCAAAGTAGCATTTACATATCTGGATGAAGAAATGGTGAAGAAAATTCTAATCACCCTGATAAGACCAAGATTGGAATATGCAACAACGATATGGTCACCAAGTGCAAAAAAATGCATAAAAAACTTGAAAGAATACAAAGAGCAATTACCAAATTGGCACCAACACTCTCAAAACTATCATATGAAGAGAGACTAGCAAAACTTGAACTACAGACACTAGAGCAAAGAAGAGAGAGAGGAGATTTGATAGCTATTTACAGAATCATGAAAGGCATAGAAATTACTGATAGAGAGAATCTGATAAAATGGGATGACAGAAATACAAGAGGACATGGAAAGAAAATAAAAAAAGACAGCTATAGAAGAGATGTGAAAAAGAACAGCTTTCCTCACAGAGTAATAGACAGTTGGAACAAGTTAGATGAGAAAGTGGTGTGTGCAAAAACAATACATGAATTTAAAAATAGTTTAGATAAAATGAGATACGAAAACGGGACACCACGAGCATAGCTCCCCTTCCCGTAAAATACAACTAGGTAAATACACGACTCGGTGGCATGGTTGGTAGAGTACTAGACTGCCAGTACGGTGCCTGGTTCGAATCCTGCTGCCCAGGGTTGAAATTATTTCAGTATCACTACGCTTCGAGTCATTACTCCGACTCTCGTGGGCGGGGGCGTTGGAGGTGTGTGTGTGTGTGCGTATAAGGTCATAGCATTACCCATAGATCGGTCATACAAGCTCTGAGCGGGTCCATATGAGTATAACTCTTCTTCCGCAAAATACAACTAGGTAAATACACCTTGAAAGTTACACGAACTGCTTTGCGGATGACGCAAAATTATTAAAGAGAATAAACTCCAAAATAGACTGTGACTCATTGCAGAGTGATCTCAGAGTGGAGCAAGAGATGGGAGGTAGAATTCAATATCAAGAAGTGCAGTATAACTAAATTTGGAAAAAGCAAGAAGAGAATATTAGGATAGTATAAAATTGATGGGAAAGAAGTAGAGAAAGTAAGTTCTGAAAGGGACCTAGGAGTAATCATCACCAAAGACATGTCACCACATAAACATGTAAATAAAATAGTCAGAGAAACATATAATTTGTTGAGATCAATAGAGCTGGCCTTTGAATACCTGGATAAGGAAATGATCAAGAAAATATTACAAACACTGATGAGGCTAAAAATGGAATATGCAGTGCTGATATGGTCACCCAGTACAAAAAAGATAAGAAAATTAGAAAGAATACAAAGAGCAACAACAAAGATGGTCCCAACACTTTCAAACCTGACACATGAACAAAGACTGGCCGAAATGGAATTGCCAACCCTAGAACAAAGAAGAGAATGAGGGGACCTACTAACCATCTTCAGAATTATGAAAGGAAAAGAATGCCTTGATAGAGAGGACTTACTAAAGTGGGACAGAGGAAAAACAAGAGGACATGCAATAAAACTCAAAAAGGATAACTACAGAAGAGACCTGAAAAAGAACAGCTTCCCACACAGAGTGATAGATATATGGAACAAATTGGATGAAGAAATAGTGTGTGCAAACACAATACGAGAATTTAAGAACAAACTTGATCTTGCAAGATACAAAAACGGGTCACCACAAGCATAGCTCCCCTTCCTGTATAATACAACTAGGTAAATACACACGCAAAAATAGAATCTCGGGTCAATATAAAATTGGTACAAAGTAAGTTACAAAAGTAAACTCTGAAAGGGACCTAGATGTAATTATCTCAAATGACATGACACCAGACAAACGTGTCAACAAATTAGTAAGAGAAACTTTTAACTTAAGATCAATGAAAGTAGCCTTTGACTACATGGATGAAGAAATGGTAAAGAAAATACTAGTTACAGTGATAAGACCAAAATTAGAATATGCAGCATCACTATGGACACCTAGTAATAAAAAAAAAATCAAAGAGCAATAACTAAGATGGCACTAACACTTTGCAATTTGACACACAAACAAAGATTCGATAAATTAAATTTACCAACCCTGGAACAAAAAAGAGAAAGAGGTGATTTGATAACCATTTACACAATTATGAAAGGGATGGAAATTCTTGATATGAATTACCTATTTAAATGGGACATAAGAAATACAAAAGGACACGAGAAGAAACTTAAGAAAGATAGTTACAGAAGAGATCTGAAAAAGAATAGCTTCCCACAAAGAGTGATAGATATCTGGAACAAACTGAGAGGAAATAGTGAGTGCTAAAACTATACACGACTTTAAGAAAAAAACTGGATGCAGAATGATACAATAGCAGGTCACTACAAGCATAGCTCTCTTCCCGCAAAATACAACTAGGTAAATACACACACAGACGAACCACCATCTGGAGCGGACATCTGGGGTTCACAGCTTTTTTTGCTAAGTTGGAGGAAACACCTAGTCTGGTACTGTATGGGAAAGAGAGAGCTTTGCTTAACACTCAAGTGACTGAAATGATTTATTAGAATAACTCCACCGAGTGGAAAATAATTCAAAATGGAGGATGGCGAAGACAGACAAAAATATGGTGAACCAACTAAAAGAAGACTAGATGTGAGCAGGGTTGAATCACCATTAGGTGTCATCCCCAAAAAAAGCTGTAACATGGAAACGCCTCTATATAACCAAAGGTACGAGGAGAATTATGGATTTTCAGGGTTTGCAAGAGAAGGTAGAATACTAGGTGAAGGTACAGATTTAGAAGGGGAGATAAGGCATAAAAATATTCTACAAAATCAAGAGATTACAGAACTAATAGATTGAATTATAGACCTAAAAGCAGAATACTGGGCAATGTATTGAGAAATGAACGAGTTAAGAAAATAATGCTGAGACCAACAGAGTGCTTAATGACCTAAAAAAATTAAACTAAGTATAAAACTTGATTAAAAATTAAAATAAAAAGAATGAAAAATGAAGATACTAACAAAAATGAGGCTTTGAAAAGAGAAGTAAAAGAATGAATACAAGTGGTGACCAAGAAAGTTAAAGATACCATAAAAGAGACAAATCTTCTAGACATCAAAAATCAATGGAAAGTAGATCAGGAAAACCAAAAAGTAGCTTTCAAAGTAATTGTACAAGTGGAGGAAAATGCAAAAGAAACAGTCATTAAAGTAATTAAAGAGAATGAAAATTGGGTCAGGGACACAGTTGATAAAAAGAAAGTGTATAATAGTTTATGGTATAAAAATAAAGCACAATGTAGCTAGATACTTAATAGAAATGGAGGAGAAAGAAATAGCAAAGGAAATTCTGAAAAAAGATACAAGAGGGGCAAGAGATGGAAAAAGAAATAGAAGTGCATTGATGGGACTATACTCTAAAGAAAAAATAGATCTCTAAAAATTAAACTAAGGTCTCAAATGATGGTGGAAGAAGTACTACCAAAAACAGTGAAGAGTCGGAACACAAAACCACCGACTCCGACTCCAACTCCTCTATTTTTGGCACCACTTACTCCAAATCCGACTCCTCTTCATGTAATTAACTGATTATGGCCTACATATTTTATAAAGCCTATACAACACACATACGCTCCAATCTTGAAGAGACTTATATCATTATAACTGGTTTATATCAAAGCATAAAGATATATGTTATAGTGTGGCTTTCCTATGTTTGACCTCTTCATTAATACTTTATTACTGAAGTAGAGATTTTTTGAAAGGATATTCAAGAAAATTCTGTAAAATAAAGATTCTATAATGTACCTCTTGATTTAACTACATACTGGTACTGCTATGCGATTATTGCGATGGACATCACTCTGGTTCTGGAACCGATCTTATCGATACGAGTACAATACAAGATACAGCTGAACATGTTTGAAACGGGAAACTTTTTTTTCAACTTTAAATATCCTTATTTCAATAATTCAATGTTAAAAAGTATAGAAGGGACAAAGAAGGGGAAAGGAGAGAAGACATAGTATCATTGCATTAGTCTACAGTTGAAATCATAATTATCCTGCTGTTTGGCAATGCAGCATTGGGAGAAACCACCAAACTGATGGAGTGATGGAAACGACGCATATGGAACTTGACAGGGATATTACAGCTCCCATGACTGTGTGTCAACAGAAGGTGTAAAATGGAGGTGTTTATCTAATTTATTCAAGTAATACTTTGGAGGTTTATCGCTCTATGTATAAATTTGAAAGCCAGCATTGCACAAGGACATTTTGGGGGTTTAGTGGAATGACCACAAAGATAAGACGAGATTTATCACATCTTTAAAATTATTTTTTTTATATAATCTACTTATAAGGAGTTTGCACTGCATAACTTTACAGATTAAACGAAGGCATTATAAAGTGTAAATCTAACTGGAGTCGGAGTCGGTATATTTTTACCAACTCCGACTCCAGTGACACCGTAATTGCTTTTGACTCCGTCTCCAGTGACCGTAATTGCTTCCAACTCTGACTCCGACTCCACAGCCCTGCCAAAACCTACTAACATCACTATCAATTCCATTGTCCAAATCATATATACATAAAGAACAATAAAGATCCTAAAACCAACCCCTTGGGAACTTCACTAGTAACATTTCTTCATTTGGATTTTACACAGTTAATGATGTCCCACTGTTTTCAGCCACTAATTCACACACTTTTCCTCCTCTGCCATGGGCTTTGACTTTATTTAAATAGTAGTCTCTGGTGGGGCACCTTGTTGACATTTTGCTAAAGTCAAGATATATACGGTAACATTGTAACTAACATTGTTATCTGGTGCAAAAAGATAAAAGATTAGTTACAAACCACCTACCCTTGGCAAACCCATGCTGTGAGTCACAAATCAAATTATGCCTCTCAATATGATCCTCGATACTATTAGCTTTTAATGACTCCAGCATTTCACCTATAACCGATGTCAAACTGACTGGTCTATAGTTGTGCATAGAAGATTTATTACCCTTTTTAAATGCAGGAACAACATTTGCCTGTTCCCAAGAAATTGGCACAAGTCCATTGTCAACCAACTTACTATTTCCATTAACTATTCACAGATTTTAAATTACACTTTTAACACTCGGAAAAATTTCACTTGGACCCAAGGATTCTGTAGCATTAAATATTTACCTAAATGTAGTACAGAGAAAAGGAGCAATGTCCATTGGAACTTGTCTTCTCTAATTTTTTATCATACCTATCCTCAAATTTATGTACAGTTCCAACTTAATCTGCATCCTTAATTCCAATTATCACATTTAGACAAACTCATGTATTGTTTGAGCTTGACTATATCACTTTCTAAGCTATTCCACATACTTATTGTAGAGTGTAGGTTTAACTTCTACATTTAAATGGCAAAGTAAATTCTGGTACTGTGGTTTGTTAAATGTACCAGACAGCTCTCTTGCCTACAAATATGAGGCAAGCTCCATTCTAAGCTCAGAGGGTCGCCAGAAACATTAGAATGTACATATTTATAGGGTTGCCAAAATATGGTATAAGTAGGCTGTTGCTATATTCACATATAGAATATTTAAAAGGTTGGTCACATCAGATGGGCAATGCGATAAGAGGTGCCGGATTAGTTCGCTGATTCTATAATAGCGAAGGCCATGAGATGTAGAAGTTTCAAGCAGGTGTCTTGTCAACACCCTGTTGGTTTCTTCGGTCAAGAAGAGGGCTTCAGGTGGCTTGACCAGGGAGCCTATTGTTCGCTAGGGGCATCATCTGGAAAAGTTGGTGACTTGAGTCACTTGGGCAGTCCCTGGAGAGTTGGTTGAAGACATCCAAGTTCACTCTGGTAGCATATACATGCATGCATGCATGTGCACACTAGGCATCGAAGGGATATGACAGGCAAGCTGAATATCGAAGATAACAGCAAAAGGAGACAATATTAGCATCTATATGGAAACCTATTTCTTCACATGCTTTAGACATATGGTCTTTCTTAATTTGCTCTAGTGACCTATTGAACCCCTCCAATCTTAAGTCTATCAATCTGTTTGACTACATCTTCCTTGCTAATGCTGATATTACTGTGAGAAAATATTTACTAAATGTGTATAGATGAGGCTGTGATGCATGTGTATAGATGAGGCTGTGATGCATGAGGGGGAGTGGGTGGGGGATGGGGGTGAGGAAGTATGTATAAGAACAAATTTGACACAGCTGTGGATATGCTGTGTCTTGCGACACTGCTTCTGACCCAGGGCAGTGGACAGGATGCAGGGACGACCCGTCATTCAGGAGGTGCCAAGATAGGAGGGAGGGAGAGAGGAGGGTGGAGGGGAGTGGAATATATGGGAAATGAAAAGGATGGGAGTGATTTCTATGCCTTTCTTTTTGGCTATCCCCCATGTAAGGGGGGAAAAAGCCTTTGGTATATGTATGTATGTATATATGTATCTTTGGTAAATTTTTAGAGGTGCACACCTATGAGATATAGCATTAGAAAATAAGATATTCAATTTGTAAATTAAAATACGTCAACATAATATACATTTTTCTTGGCAGAGATTAACAACAGAAAAAGTTGCTAAATGTGATACACAAACTGACAGAGCCACAGTGACTGCTTAAGATGCACTCTTTGTTTTGATAGATATGATCATAGAAATCAAAGCATGATAAATTCGTTTAACCTATCATAACCTGCATTTAGTAATGCTGGTTAGGTTAAAAGAATTTATCAACCTCTGCATCTATCAAAATAAAGATGACATCTCAAGCAGTCATTGCAACTCCATTAGTGTACTACTTTTAGCAACTTTTTCCATTATTGATTTCTGCCAAGAAAAATGTACATTACATTGATGTATTATAATTTACAAAATGAATATTTAATTTTCTAAAGCTATATTGCATAAGTACTTCTAAAAATTTAACCTATCTTTTCCTTATTCCTAGGTATGTAAAGATGAAAGAAACCCTTGTTAACAGTAGGTCCAATGGATTCTCTCACTTCGTAGACTCAGTAATTAATTGCTTTAAGAAATTATATGATCTTGTGTTACATTAAAAAAATTGTACAGTTTCTGATCTACTAAACTTTCCCAGTAAATGTTTCTATAGTTAAAATTTCCTATGATCACAAAATTTTTGTACTGCAATACACTGCAAATTTATTGCAACAGGGGTTCAGTCTGTCCCATACGGTACTCAGGTTAGGAGGTCTATAGAGAACCTGATAATTTTCTCCTTGTTCCTGCCTATACCCTTCACCCAAATTAATTCCATGCCTACTTCCTCCTTATCAAGGTTCTGTAAAGAAAATCCTGCAAGAACTAGACATATATAAAGCCTATGGTCCCGGCATTTACCTGGAGATCCTCAGAGACTCAATATTTCCAAGCCCCTAACAATCCTATACAACAAGTCTGTAACAGAGGGAGTCCTCCCCTAAGAGGTAATACAATCATCACACACATCCAGTGGGGATGACAGAAGTAGACTACCATCAGCATAAGTAGTCAAACAGATTGACAGACTTAATGCTACAAAATCCCTAGGCAAATTTTTTTTCCTAAAGTTGCTTAGAGTTTGAAATCTGTGACCAGTTAATAGTAATATAAATATTCAACAAGTCAGTAGATAATGGATTTATGCCTATTTCTTGTGGGTAGGCAAATGTTCCCTTACAAAGAAAAGAAAAAAAAGGGGTAAATTGTCAATGCACAACTACAGGCCAATCAATTTAACATCAGTTATAGGCAAAATGTTAGAATCAACATCAATATCAATTTGACAATGGTGTTGACATTATGTACCAGATGTTCTCCCATTCCAAGTAACATCACACCAAATATTTTTTAAAAAGTGCTACAGAGCTGAGCTTCATGCTTTTCTTCAAGCTATGAAACTCCTCTACATCCTAGTCTGGTTGGATGCCAAAACCAGCAGTCAACATTCCTGATGACCTCTTGAATTACAGGTACCACATTACTAAATGCAGGTTAGGTTAGTTTAAGTTCTGTAGGTTAGGTTCAATATATTTATTATACTTTAATTTCTTTGACCTCCACGTCTATCAAAACAATGATGGCTCAAGCAGTTATTGTGGCTCCATTCATTTGTGTATCACTAGCAGCTTTTTCTCCGATTTCCACCACGAAAAACGTATATTTAAATATTATATTGACATACAAAATAAATATCTAATTTTCTATTGCTATTTCACGTAGGTGTGTAATCCTAAAAAATTACATTTTCCCATCTTTTCAACTTATTAGTTTGTGATATCAGTCTTCTGTTGATTTTTTTTCACCTTGTTTAAGTTGTTAGTTTTTTTTATTCTATTATTGTTATTATCATTATCTGGGTAGCTATCTCTAGTATGGTTTTTGTTGTATTTAAAAAAAAATCCTGTTGCCTCTGCATCTACTACCACTTATCTTTCTTTCTTTCCAAATATTAGAACTTTCAACATCTTTCGTATTTCCGGTTAAACCTCTTTTCAACTTTGTTCTTTTCAACTGACTCAAAGTTTCGTATTTCGTAAACGGTCTCCGATTCGTTTTCCGTCACATATTTCATGTCATTCGACTGACTTACCAGTTTTTAAAGTTGTAGCCCACATAATCATCCATCTCCATGATGTAAACGTTTACATACGAACGGCATTAATCAATTTGTAGTACTTTACGTGTTTTCTTCCTACATGTTTAAAATTACCTCATACTGTGAAAACATGAACCATCAATTTAAAAGCGACTTCTCATTTCTGCTTAAGTAGATTTGCAACTTACCACATGAACAATTTCCAATGTTGGTTCGGCTGCTTTGACTATTGTATGTCTATAAGTTAAAATACTTAAAAATATTAAAACACTAAAATTCGTCTTGTTCCCTAGCACCACCATCGTTTACGCTTCCACTAATTCTGTTTGTTTACATTACTGTCCATCGGAGGAAATCACTGGAAAGGCTGTCGTTGCTGCCAGACGTTTGAATAAAACAGGACATTTATTTTAAAAAAAATATGCGGGAGGGAGTAAAAGAAAACACACACACACACACACACACACACACAGTGGCGCAGTTGGTAGAACGCTGAGCTGCCACGAAAGTGGCCCGCAGCTCCTGGTTCGAATCCTGCCCAGGGCCGAAATTATTTCAGTACTGCTGCGCTCCGGGTCGTTACTCTGACTCTCGTGAGCGGGGAGTTGGGTGTGTGTGTGTGTGAAAGGTCATAGCATTACCCATAGATCGGACCTACGAGCTCTGAGCTCTCTTCCGGAAGGGAAATAGCTGTCGATCACGAGTCCAACACGTGATCCAAAGACCAAGTGAATACACACACACACACACACACAAACACACACACACTATTCCCCGGCCGGGCGGAGATAAGTTGGGTTTGTCTCCTTTCACGTGTAACCCCTATTCACCTAGCAGTGAGTAGGTACGGGACGTTAGTCAAGGAGTTGTGACCTTGCTGTCCCGGTGTGTAGTGTGTGAGTGGTCTCAGACCTACCCAGAGATCGGCAAATAATGAGCTCTGAGCTCACTGCCGTAGGGTGGTGTTTGGCTGTCTCGACAGAGACTGCAGCAGATCCGAGGTGAATACACACACACACACACACACACACACACTCGGTGGCGTAGTTGGTCGACTCGGTGGCGTAGTTGGTCGACTCGGTGGCGTAGTTGGTAGCGCGCTGAACTGCCACCATAGTGGCCCGCAGTTCTTGGTTCGAATCCTGCCCAGGGCCGAAATTATTTCGGTACCGCTGCGCTTCGGGTCGTTACTCTGACTCTCGTGGGCGGGGAGTTGGGTGTGTGTGTGTGTGCAAGGTCATAGCATTACCCATAGATCGGACCTACGAGCTCTGAGCTCTCTTCCAGGAGGGAAATAGCTGTCGATCACGAGTCCAACACGTGATCCAAAGACCAAGTGAATGAATACACACACGACTCGTGGCGCAGTGGTAGAGTTCCTGGCTGCCACTACGGCGTTCTGGGTACGAATCCCGCCCAGGGCTGAAATAATTTCAGTATCGCTGCTCTGCGGGTCGTCACTCCAACTCTCTTGGGCGGGGAGTAGGGAGAGGAGGGGGTGGGTGGGGGGGGGCGTGGGTATATGGTCGTTTCGCTACATGGCCAGTTCGCTACCAACCATTTCGATACATTGTTCGGTCGTTTCGCTACATTTCGCTACACTTTTTTTCGCATTTGTGATCCGAATGTGATAAGAAATACGATGTATGCAGGTTTATAGAGCAACTGTAGACGACAGAAGAAGAACTTAGGCGATAAGCACATAATAGAGACTTTCAGCATTTCCACTTATCGGTGATCCATTTGACGTGTCACGTATAAAGTTAACCCATTAAACTCCGATGACAAGATTCTTGTCATTTGTTCAAATAAAACAAAAAATCATAAAACACCAAAATGTTTGATCAAACACCAGAAAAATATGACGTCAGTCCTCGCTTCGCTCGCGAAGCGAGGACTGACGTCATATTTTTCTGGTGTTTGATCAAACATTTTGGTGTTTTATGATTTTTTGTTTTATTTGAACAAATGACAAGAATCTTGTCATCGGAATTTAATGGGTTAATGCATTTTCAATGGTTCATACCGTAATAAAAGTCCGGTAGGCCACATACTGTACCAAAGAAAAAATTCGTAGGCCACATCCAAAAGGTAGGCCACATACTATACCGGCACCTATATTGCTTTAATAGTTTGGGAGCGCTAACCGCTGCCAAACTAAAGAGGATCGCACCGAGGAACGCGCCCAGCTCTGATAATGTGCATAAGTCACTATTTTATAATGATATCTGGTCGTTGCGTGTAGGGTCACAGCATTCCCCATAGATCGGTCATACATATGTTCTGAGCTCTCTTTCGGGAGGGAAATGGCTGTCGATCACGAGTCCAACACGTGATCCAAGACCATGGTGAATCACACGACTTGACGGCGCAGTAGTAGCGATCGCGGCCGCCACTACGGTGGTCCGGGTTCAAATCCCGCCCAGGCCTGAAATAATTTCAATATCGTTATTCCAACTCTCGTGGTAGGAGAGTTGTGTGTGTGTGTGTGTGTGTGTGTGTGTGTGTGTGTGTGTGTGTGTGTGTGTGTGTGTGTGTATTCACTTGGTCTTTGGATCACGCGTTGGACTCGTGATCGACAGCTATTTCCCTCCTGGAAGAGAGCTCAGAGCTCGTAGGTCCGATCTATGGGTAATGCTATGACCTTGCACACACACACACACCCAACTCCCCGCCCACGAGAGTCAGAGTAACGACCCGAGGCACAGCGATACCGAAATCATTTCGGCCCTGGGCAGGATTCGAACTGGGTACTGGGAGCACTTCTACTTCCCAGTTCAGCGCTCTACCAACTGTACCACCGTGTGTGTGTGTGTGTGTGTGTGTGTGTGTGTGTGTGTGTGTGTGTGTGTGTGTGTGTGTGTGTGTGTGTGTGTGTGTGTGTGTGTGTGTGTGTGTGTGCGCGTGTGTGTGTGTGTGTGTGTAAGGTCACAGCATTACCCATAGATCAGTCATATATGAGTCTAATACGTGATCCAAGACCATGGTTAATCATCATCATAGCTTATCACGCCAGACAGGCAGCCATTCAAGTGTTCTTTGGTTAATTTTGACCAGGTCAATGTTGTCTAAATTGGTTGAAAGCGGGCACGAGCTTAGGACATGGTCAATGTTCTGTTCAGTTTCTCCGCACTCGCAGGATGGGTCGGTTTTGAAATATGAAATAAAAATCACCTTATCCTTTCTGCAATAAGGACATTAAACACAATTTTTAAAATACTTTTAATTATTTCGCAAGCCAATAGCTAAAGCAGGCTGTAAGGCAGTGGTTCCCAAACTTTTTTCTGTCATTTCCCCCTTGCACCCAGTTCAACCATCCAGATTTCCCCCTTTCATGTGTATGAGGGAAAGAGTAGTTAAAACACACTGTGACTATTTACTATTTTATTTTTCAAATGTACATATACACTGATAAACAGGCATTCTCTCTCTCTCTCTCTCTCTCTCTCTCTCTCTCTCTCTCTCTCTCTCTCTCTCTCTCTCTCTCTCTCTCTCTCTCTCTCTCTCTCTCTCTCTCTCTCTCAGACATGAGAAAATCCATCTGAGATTTTTTTTTTACTTAGTTGGTAGTGTAATTATTTCCCCCCTGGTAGCTTCAAATTTCCCCCCAGGGGGAAATTTCCCCCAGTTTGGGAACCACTGCTGTAAGGGATGGTGGAGGTGGGAAGTGGTGATGGGGGAGGAGGGGGGGGCGTCACTGAGAACTATTTTGTCCCTGGGAGACACTTTGGCATGTGAGGGCTCTGGCTAGAACAATATAGAAATATAAGTTAGTTCAAAAGTTCCTGTAGCCCTAGGTGAACACCCTAACTCTCTCTCTAACCTTCTTTTTCTGTCTCTTTTACCTGTCTGTCCTATGATTAGACTCATTGAGTTACCCGTTTCTGGATGTTCTTCTATTCTTTCTACTTCCTAACTGACTTTGTACCTTCTACTTTGTCACCAAATTACTTTATTTCTAAGTAGTTTATCTGATCTTTGTTATACTTTAAATCTAGTTAGATTCTAACTTTTGATTTTGGCATCCTGAGTTCTGGGTCTTCCTTATACGCCTCTTACCACAACTTATTCTCCCGGTGAATGACACGTTTAAAACGTCCTCAACTGTGATATGACTTGTCCCTTCACACCTTTCTTATCTCTGGGACCCGTATTTCTAAGTGCGAGTTTCTTCGTTTTATCCTATGCTACAATGCAATGCAATGCAATGCAAAGCAATACAATACATTGGTTTGAAGCCGTGGTTCTTTAGGGACTGGTGGGGCAGGTAACAATCACTGCTGGGAAGAATAGAGAAAAGCTAAAGGTGGCGATGAGAAAGAGTATGTCAGGTCCTTGAGACAGTACATTTTCACAAATCTCAAAAGAAAATAAGGGCCTAAATATCCCCTAACATTTCAACTCGACCGAGTCTCATAACCCGCAGAACAGTAGTAATGAGTTTGTATTTACGGCTGAAAGAAAGTTTAAATTCTTCTCAAGAGCCCGTTTAAGGTTTATTTGAAAGAAGTCACCAGAAAGCAGCAATGAATCTGTTAAAGCCTCACATGCATCTGTTTCTCACATGTTAGGCCAATGTGTGTCTCAAGAGAGCTCCAAAAGTAAATTTTGATGTTATTATGCATTGGTGGTGTGTTCATACAGAAGTGGTTACCAAACCAGCACACAGCCTTGGGATCAAACACACCAGTGTTGACTAACGCAAGAGTTTCAAGAGGAAAGTTATAATCTTTAATCACCAGGTAAAATCAAGGAACAGAAATCGAGAAAGGAGATATTCAAGGATTAGATTGAACAGAAACTATCTGAATTCAAGAATCAGTATTTACAGCTTGAGTGACAAAGAACAGATGAAACAACAATGCGCTCTATCCAAACGGTAGATAACACCAGGAAAAACAAACACTTGAGGAGTTGCCTATAACCTAGCGGATTTGTTCAAAACCTTGCTTTTTTAGTAATTAACATCCAAACTTGGTACATTATTAAGGTACGGTTACACCAGTCAACGGATGGGTTGGATTCCGAGCCTAGGGATAGATTTCGTCCAACGCTGGAGGATTTGGGGTGGAATCCAAGCCTAGGAACGCCCAACACAATACTGTTGTAGTCCACACTTCGGAAGAGATCCAAAAAGAAACTGAAGATATGCACGTATGATAAGAGTATTCACATTTACGACATAATATATATATATATATGTGTGTGTGTGTGTGTGTGTGTGTGTGTGTGTGTGTGTGTGTGTGTGTGTGTGTGTGTGTGTGTGTGTGTGTGTGTGTGTACAATTTCTTCAGTAATAAGAGGTATATTATTTAATATTATAGAATTATCTTCAAATAGAAAATAGATTTTATTTAGTTTATATTGTGGCAATCAAACAGTCGTTTGCATTCTGCTGTATGTAAACATCGTTAATTTTTTTTTACGTGCGAAAACTCTTCTCACCATTTGGTTGATATCTTCATTTTTCGCCGTTATGGAGTGGAATACTGAAGTTACCCATGCTCCAATAGAAATATGTGGCCACAAGAGGCACTTTGGAATGTGAGGCATCCCGACTATATCAAGAAATAATGCTAATATAATCTTTCTCTCAGTGAGTCAGCCCTTCATTTACAATTCTATGGACGACAAACATCTTCTGCCAAGTGCTCGACAGTCTGTGTGTATGTGTAATTCACCACCATTCACCATGGTCTTGGATCACGCGTTGGACTTGTGATCGACAGCTATTTCCTTCCCGGAAGAGAGCTCAGAGCTCATATATGACCGATCTATGGGTAATACTGTGACCGTACACGCGCACACACACCCAACTCCCTACCACGATAGTTGGAGTAACGACTCGCAGCGTAACGATACTGAAATTATTTCAGCTCTGGGCAGGATTCGAACCCGGACCGTCGTAGTGGCGGCCGGGAACTCTACCACTACGCCACGAGTCGTGCGCACTCGCGTGTGTGTGTGTATTTACCTAGTTGTATTTTGCAGGAAGAGAGCTATACTCGTAGTGAACAGCCATTGTATCTTTCCGCATCCAGTTTTTTTCTTAAAATCATGTATAGTTTTAGCACTCACTGTTTCCTCATTCTGTTTGTTCCAGATATCTATCACACTGTGTGGGAAACTATTCTTTTTCAGATCTCTTCTGTAACTGTCCTTCTTAAGTTTCTTCTCGTGTCCTCTTGTATTTCTTCTGTCCCATTTTAGTAGGTCATCCCTATCAAGAATATTCATCCCTTTCATAAGTCTGTAGATGGTCAGCAAATCACCTCTTTCTCTTCTTTGTTCAAGGGTTGGTAGATCTAGTTTATCCAATCTTTGTTCTTATGTCAAATTGCAAAGTGTTGGTGCCATTTTTTTCGTTGCTCTTTGAATTCTTTCTAGTTTTTTATGTTTTTATATGGAACTAGGTGTCCATAGTGACGCTGTGTACTCCAGTTTTGGTCTTATCAGTGCAACTAGTATTTTCCTTACCATTTCTTCATCCATGTAATCAAAGGCTACTTTCATTGATCTTAGTAAGTTGAAAGTTTCTCCGACTAATTTGTTGGCATATTTTTCTGGTGTCATGTCATTTGAGACAGTTACTCCTAGGTCCCCTTCGGAGAGTACTTTTTTCTTCCTTTGTACCAATTTTATATTGACACGATATTCTATTTTTGCTTTTTCCAAATTCCATTATACTACATTTCTTAATGTTAAAGTTCACTTCACTCTTCTGACTCCATTTCCAGACTTTGTCCAGGTCTTCTTGAAAAGATTTCCAGTCTTCCTCTGTACTTACTCTCTTTAATAGTTTCGCATCCTCTGCAAAGAAGTTTATATAACATTTCACGCCTTCATCCATATAATTTATATAAATAGCAAACATTATCGGAGCCAATACAGACCCTTTGGGAACTCCGCTTATCATATCTTCCCAATTTGAGTTCTTTTCTCTAAGTACCACCCTCGTTTTTCTTCCGTTCAAGAAATATTTCATCCATTCCAATAACTTTTCTTGTATTCCACCTATTATTTCAAATTTTCTTAGTAGCTTTTTGTGTGGTACTTTGTCAAAAGCCTTTTGTAAGTTCAAGAAAGCACAATCTGCCTATCTGTCTCTCTTGTATTATTTCTATTAATCTTGAGTAAAAGCATATAAAGTTTGTAGTGCATGATCTTCCACTTCTAAAACAAAATTTATTAGGATTTAGCATTTTGTTCTCTTCCAAGTGTTTAATCCATTTATTTTTAATAACTTTTTCGCATATTTTTGCTACTGTACTTGTAAGGGATACCGGTCTATAGTTTGTTGGATTTTCTTTGTCTCCTTTGTATATTGGTACAATATTTGCATTTTTCCAATCTTGTGGTGCTTTTCCTTCTTTGAGTGAGAAGTCAATTACGAATATCTTGTGTATTTTGTCTGTTAGTTCATCTATACATTCTTTCAATATCCAGTTCGCAATTCCATCGGGCCCGTATGACTTTCTGATGTCAAGGTTCTTTATTTGGTCCCTTATTTCTTTCTGTATCACCGTTATTTCTTTCATTTTGGGGGATTCTTCTCGCTGTCCTTCATTCCAAATTGCGTTTCAATTGTAAATACAGACCTAAAATGTCTGGTCATAACTTTAGCCATTTCTACATCTATATATTCTATATTTCCTTCGTGCAGTTTCACTATCTCATGCTTGTCTTTTAGTTTGTCATTTACATATCTGTAGAACAGTTTAGGTTGGTCTTTGCATTTATCTTATATATTTTTCGTAATTTCTTTTTTCCTCCCTGCGTATATCTACATATTCATTTCTCAGTTTGATGTATGTTTGCCATTTGGTCTTTTTTTTTTTTTCCATCTTTTCCAGGCTTTGTCTCTTCTATCTTTAGCATCACTACATTTTTTGTTATACCAACACTTTATGTAAATCCTTTTTTGTTTCCTCTTATGTAGATATTTATCTGTTCCCTCCATTTCTCTTCCATATTTGTTTCTTCATTTGAAATTTTTTCCCAGTTAGAGTTTTGGAAAAACTTCTAAGTTTTACAAAGTCCGTTTTGTTGTACATTAATCTTCCTTCTCTATGTTTCTCGTTTCTTCTTACATCATTTTGTTCTGTAATGATTGTAATTTATTTTATATTATTTGTTTTTGTTATCATTTGTCTGTTTGATTTTCATTTATTATTAGTTATATGTCAATTTATTATTATTTACTATTTACCTGTATGTTTATTATTTAACTATACCTATGCATTTATTTATGTTTTTATTTGTTATTTACATTATTATAGTTTTTATTTATCGATTTATTATCATTATGATTTTTTTTCGCATTCGACCTAGATATGGACCAAAAGGTCTCCTGTCGGCATGCTCTGCCTTTGTAATCCTTTGTAATCCTCTATTAGTATGTGGTCATTCTTCCCACCTGGTGTCTTGTAATTCATTTTCTCCACGATTTCAGGCTCAGATGTGAATATCAAGTCTAGTCTCGATGGTTCTTCATTGTTTTTATATCTGGTATTTTCCTTGGCCTATTGAGTCCATGTATAATCAATAGTCATATCCAGTAGAATGTTGCCCCAGAGTTCCTCTCCACCTTTTATTGTTATTTCTTCTCAATTTATTTCCTTTGCGTAAAATTTACCCATAATTACCGTTTCCTCCATCTATCAGTACCTCATGTGTGTATTTACCTAGTTGTATTTACCTAGTTGTATTTTACGGGAAGGGGAGCTATGTTCGTGATGTCCCGTCTTCATATCTCATTTTATCTAAACTGCTTTTAAATTCATGAAGTGTTTTTGCACACACCACTTTTTCGTCCAACTTGTTCCAGATGCCTATTACTCTGTTGGGAAAGCTGTTCTTTTTCAGGTCCCTTCTATAACTGTCTTTCTTGATTGTGTGTGTGTGTGTGTGTATTCACTTTAGTCTTTGGATCACGTGTTGGACTCGTGTGTGTGTGTGTATGTGTGTGTGTGTGTGTGTGTGTGTGTGTGTGTGTGTGTGTGTGTGTGTGTGTGTGTGTGTGTGTGTGTGTGGATGCGTGTGTATAAGTTGTGCTAAGCGTCAAATATGCATTTTAGAGAGATTACGAGTTGTTCAAACTTACATACATACATACATACATACATACATACATACATACATACATACATATACGAAGGCTTTTCCCCCTTACAAGGGAGGTAGCCAAAAAGGAAAAGGCATAAAATCATTCCCACACATTCCATCCCTGAATACACTCCACACCCCTCCACCCTCCCTCTTATCTTAGCACCTCCTGGATGACGGGTCATCCCTGCACCTTGTCCACTGCCCTGGACAAGGTGCAAAAAGGAGAAGACGGGAAGAAATCCCTTCGGGCTGTGTCAAATTTTGCTCACACATACTACCTCACCCCCCATCCCCCCGCCCATTCCATCTCATGCATCACAACATCATCCATATACAACCATTTTCCATTCACCCCTGTCTTCTGTCCTTCCTCAACAGACATTCCCCTCTTCCCCAAAGCCCCCTTCACCCCATCCATCCACTTCATCCTAGGACGTCCCCTCATGTTCACTCCCTCCACATCTGCCTTCCATACCTCTTTTACTAGTCTTTCTTCACTCATTCTTTCCATGTGTCCATACCATCCTAACACTCTTTCATCAATCCTATCTCCCAACTCCCTTTCCACCCCTGTTCTCCTCCTCACCTCAAACTAATTTGAGATAAAATATATGAGAAAGTGGTATAGGCATTGGCTCTGCCAATGAGATTCCTCATTCTAGAGAGTGGGGCTTGCTGTAGCTCTCTTTCTGTGATTGGTGGAAATTTCTCTACAAGGTAAGGCTGGAATTTGGTATAACCACTTATTGTTTGGATGAAGGAATGCAAAAGTTGGACTGCAAGCTTATCGTCGACTAGCGTAACCGTACATTTATAAGATGCATAGCCAACGGAAAATTGGATATGGAGCCAACCAAATATAACAATGGTTATCACTAAAATGCAGGTTTTGGTATATATTATGTACATATCCGCTGGACTATTAACGATGCTAAAGATGAAAAGGAACATCAAAAAACTCTCGACATCATATACATATGTTGGCAAAATATTGCATGTACTGTATATGGATTAAATAGGATATACTATAATTGAAAATTTACATGGATACCACGCAAGATGAAAATATAATACCCTGGATGATGATTTCCCAAGTATTACTGTTTGAGGAGGGTTGTGTCACAAACGTATACATGGAAAAGGAGTTGAAATTGTAACTCGTGATAGCTTCTAACATTGCGCAACCATGGGATTCCCGGTGCTTGAGAACTGATGCCGTGACGTCACCAGCCTCTGCATTTTATGAAAGGTACGACGTTATATTTGTATATTATGCGATCACTCTATATTTGATTCGCGTAAGTTTATTTTTGATAGCGTTAACATTTCTATATTCCCATAAATTTATCATTGTAGGAATATGTGGCAGAAAATTAATATCTTGTATGTATGAAAAAATATGTGGTCGACCAACGATTGGCAACAACTGAGACATATTCCATCACTGACTTCGTGTCCCTGGGTCTTCCTGGAAAACAAAGACAGGGAAAAAATCACACTTACCAAGCTATATCTTGTAAATAATCAAGTCACTGCCGAACACAAGCAATACTCGTTATTTATTTTATCAAGCCTCTAGAATTATTCGACCATTCTGCACCAGCCTACATTAAGAACACATTAAGTAATATATACCGAATTATATGAAATAAACTATATATTACAATCGGGATTACTCAGCGTTTTACAATAGAATATATATTCTATGAATATTTGTTTTAGTTGAATATTTTAATTCGAATATTTTGGCATCGAAGCCAAAACAACTAATTTATCAATAAGGAATCAAAGTATCTTTCTCACACACACACACACACACACCACACACACACACACGCGCGCGCAGGTATTATATATATATATATATATATATATATATATATATATATATATATATATATATATATATATATATATATATATTAATGAAGCGGCCTTGCTGTGGATGTGCTGTGTCCTGCGTCACTACTTCTGACCCAGGGCAGTGGACAGGGTGCAGGGATGACCCATCATCTAGGAGGTGCTAAGATGGGAGCGAGGGTGGAGGGGTGTGGAGTGTTTTCGGGGATGAAATGGGTGGGAATGTTTTTGTGCCTTGTCCTTTTTGGCTACCCCCCTGGTAAGGGGAAAAAAAGCCTTGGTATATGTATGTATGTATATATATATATATATATCGTTATCGGAAAAATTTCGAAACACTGGACTCAGAGTAACAGAATTTATTACCGACGTTTCGAACCCTGTCCGGGGTTCGTCCTCAGGGTTATACATAGTAAGCAAAAGGATTCATTTAAATAGTGTACCGATGTTCTCTGGGACAGGTCCCACCGGAGTGTACAAAGTTGAACAAAATCAAAACCCATTCCGAATGACAAAAGGTAATTACAAATTTGTGTAAAGCGTCACCCAAATGAAAAAAATTGACAAAAACCTCATAACACATGTCATAATAAATGGAACAAAACCAATTCTAAACGACACCCAGAAATTGATAACAGAGTAAGTACAGAGTGTCACCAAATGGCTCCACCGAAAATAAGAAATAAAATTAAAAAGGGGGCAAAAAGAAAATATCAAATGGCACAAACCAGACACAAAAGCACTACACGAGTTATCTGTCACCGCTCTAACTGTCCTGTATGTACTTATCGGTACAAATCAAACCATAAAATAAAACAAAAACAAAAACCAAGACTAAAAGACACAAAAAAATTTGATTACAAAGTGTCCACAAGAATAACAAAAGGCAATTAAATGGCAAACCGACATAATAAAAATATAAAAAATCACGGTCCGGACGCAAAAGCACCACACGGGTCGCCATTCTTTCTGTCCTGCTTGTGCTTCGCTCCCTTCATCAGTACAAATCAAAACTAACAAACGCCACCAAAACTGAATGACAAAAAGAAATTGCAAAGTGAAAAAGTGTCCTCTGAAAAAAAGGGGGGGGGGAGGGGACAAAAAGCAAATGAAGCCAAACCCAACAAAATGACAATTAACTCAGCAGCAGCGAAACAAAACAATACACAAAACAAAACCAATTCTGAACGATAAACGAAAAGGAAAATTATGATAAAGTTATATAAAGTAACATCACAATGGGACTACTAAAAATGCCCACGTGTGCCAAACATCACAGTCCCGGCATAATATCACTACACTGGCCTCCGCTCACTGCTCCTTCTGTCCTGCCTGTCTTTCGCTCCCTTGTAAATAGGATTTAGATTGATGCATCTGTTGACGCTGTTGCTATCGCTGGCCCAAGCTTCCAAAAATAACCTTGCTCCTTTCTTATTGTTTCTGTATCTCACTTCAACGTTGTCCCAATCCATCTCGTGCTGCTCCTCCTGGCAATGCCTGAATATCGCCGAGCTACCATCTTTACGATTTACAGCTCGTTGATGTTCTCTCACTCTAGTCGATAATTTCTTACCCGTCTCTCCTATGTAGCGAGTACCACAGTTGCCGCAGCCAATATCATATACCACTCCCGTCTTTTTCACTTTGCAATTTCTTTTTGTCATTCAGTTTTGGTGGCGTTTGTTAGTTTTGATTTGCACTGATGAAGGGAGCGAAGCACAAGCAGGACAGAAAGAATGGCGACCCGTGTGGTGCTTTTGCGTCCGGACCGTGATTTTTTATATTTTTATTATGTCGGTTTGCCATTTATTTGCCTTTTGTTATTCTTGTGGACACTTTGTAATCAAATTTCTTTGTGTCTTTTAGTCTTGGTTTTTGTTTTTGTTTTATTTTATGGTTTGATTTGTACCGATAAGTACATACAGGACAGTTAGAGCGGTGACAGATGACTCGTGTAGTGCTTTTGTGTCTGGTTTGTGCCATTTGATATTTTCTTTTTGCCCCCTTTTTAATTTTATTTCTTATTTTCGGTGGAGCCATTTGGTGACACTCTGTACTTACTCTGTTATCAATTTCTGGGTGTCGTTTAGAATTGGTTTTGTTCCATTTATTATGACATGTGTTATGAGGTTTTTGTCAATTCTTTTCATTTGGGTGACGCTTTACACAAATTTGTAATTACCTTTTGTCATTCGGAATGGGTTTTGATTTTGTTCAACTTTGTACACTCCGGTGGGACCTGTCCCAGAGAACATCGGTACACTATTTAAATGAATCCTTTTGCTTACTATGTATAACCCTGAGGACGAACCCCGGACAGGGTTCGAAACGTCGGTAATAAATTCTGTTACTCTGAGTCCAGTGTTTCGAAATTTTTCCGATATCATGGCTCCTGGACTCCAGCTCTTTACGAACATATATATGTATGTATATATATATATACATATTTATATATATGTATCTATATATGTATATATATATATCTATGTATATTTATATGCATGCAGAAAAAACCACTGGGAAATAAGAAGTTTAGTCCGAACGTTTTCGTCTATTTAAGACATTATCAAGGAATACACAGTTACAGAGACAAAGGTGGATATATATACAAAAAAGTAAAAGACAAGCTAGGAACATGGGAAGTACACACAAGATGCTTCACAATCAGGTAGAGCCGATGTTTACATATACGGACTAAGCTTCTTATTTCCCAGTGGTTTTTTCTGCATATTATTTTCACGTGTGCATTGTGAATTACTGCAATATATATATATATATACGATTAAAGTAAGGGATATGAGTTTAGGGGAGAATAATCGATCAATCGTTTCCTCAAATTTCACTAAGGCCCTGTTCACACTAGGGGTTTCACCCGCGGAGGTTCAATTACAATGTAAGTCAATGGAGGCGTTCATACACAACCGAGTAATTTTTACGTGACTATGCGATACCGCCGCTGTTTTCGCGCGGTTCAAGCCGCTACTGTGAACAGGGCCTAAGTGGATAATTCGCACAATGGTTATTAGCAGTCTAGTCCTTGGATCTTCTCATATTTCTTTGGAAAGGAACTTTGGACTTGAATTTGTGTTGTGTCATTGTGATTCACCATGGTCTTGGATCACGTGTCGGACTCGTGATCGACATTTATTAACCTTCCGGATGAGAGCTCAGAGCTCGTATGACCGATCTATGGGTCACGCACGTGTACACACACCCAACTCCCCGCCCACAATTGGAGTAACGACTCGAAGCGCAGCGATACTGAAATTACTTCAGCCCTGGGCAGGATTTGAACCCGGACCGCCTTAGTGACAGACGAGGACTCTACCAACCGCGCCACCAAGTCATATAAGACACTTTCTATGTCACTGGCTGAAGTTTGCAGTTGCCAGCTCTTCATGTGTGAGGAAGTGTATAAAATACATATGAAGTAGACAAAAAGAGATCGTGTGACCAGTCCGGAGATCGAGTGACAGCCCCTCAGGGCTGCACCTCCTGATGGAGGTGGGGGGTTGACGGGTTTTCGAAAATGGGGCAGTAGCTTTGCTCTTCTCCATCTTGCAGGACCACGACATAGAGGTACCCGTCTTTGTTTTTTTAAGGGAGAATTCAAATACATCTATAACGATATAGAACATATGCACACACACACACACACACACACACACACACACACACACACACACACACACACACACACACACACACACACACACACACACACACACACACACACACACACATGGCGCTGTGGTTAGAGCTCTGGCCTGCCACTACGGAGGTCCGGGTTCGACCCTCGCCCGGGGCTGAAATAATATCAGTATCGCAGCGCTGAGGGGTGTTACTCCAACTCTCGTGGGCGGGGAGTTGGGTGTGTGTGTGTGTGCAAGGTCATAGCATTACCCATAGATCGGACCTACGAGCTCTGAGCTCTCTTCCAGGAGGGAAATAGCTGTCGATCACGAGTCCAACACGTGATCCAAAGACCAAGTGAATACACACACACACACACACACATATATATCAGACAGACGAGGTTGAAAGCTAAAGAGGATTCCCATTTGATTGGTATGATACACATTTACGTTCGTGAATCGGTTGTCTGTATCCAACGAAATGATAATCGAATCCTCGTTGGAAGGGGGATCACGTAGTTTCTCACCTTTCTCTCCAGACGCCACGTAGTTGATTTCAAGTGTTAGTCGTCGGCCTCGTCATCGGACACCTCCACTCACCTCGATACTTGTAAATTTCTTGTTCGTTTACTTCTTCCAACGTTGAATTTGATAACGTAGTATCTCCAAGAAAGCAAACCCTAGGACAATAGTGTAGGTGCTGGAACAAATGGGGCAGGGAGATAATTACGTTTCTTACTTATGGGGTATTTTGCAGTTGGTGTTTGGGAAATAATTTGTTTGTTATTATTTGTCTGTTTGTTTATAGTTATTTTCTTGATTTTCATTTATTATTATCTATCTGTCATTTTATTATTATTTACTATTTACCTGTTTATTTATTATTCAACTATACCTATGCATTTATTTATTTTATTATTATTTATATTACCATAATTTTTATTTATTCATTTATCATTATAATTTTTTTCGCATCCGACCTAGTTATGGACCAAGAGGTCTCCTGTCGGCATGCTCCTCCTTTGTAATCCCTTTGTAATATCTTAACCCATTCAACTCCGATGACAAGATGTCTTGTCATTTGGTCAAATAAAACAAAAAATCATAATAAAACAACAAAATGTTTGATGATCAAACAGCACCAGAAAAATATGACGTCATCAGTCCTCCTCGAGGAGGACTGATGACGTCATATTTTTCTGGTGCTGTTTGATCATCAAACATTTTGTTGTTTTATTATGATTTTTTGTTTTATTTGACCAAATGACAAGACATCTTGTCATCGGAGTTGAATGGGTTAATGTATCCAAAGGCCTAACCAGGCGGGTATTCATCTGTGAACTTGGGAATTTCGGACTTCCTGTGTTGGCGTTGATAGAAGTTGTGGTGATATTCAATTTCTTCTTGATGGACTCAGTCGGGTTACGTGTTATTCTCGTGAACTTTATGGTGTCTCTGAGCATGGTGTTCATCTTGTGGATGTATTCTTCTTTATTGATGATGACGAAGAGGGCGGTCTTATCTGCACACCTTAACCTATTAAACTCCGATGACAAGATTCTTGTCATTTGGTCAAATAAAACAAAAAATCATAAAACACCAAAATGTTTGATCAAACACCAGAAAAATATAACGTCATATTTTTCTGGTGTTTGATCAAACATTTTGGTGTTTTATGATTTTTTGTTTTATTTGACCAAATGACAAGAATCTTGTCATCGGAGTTTAATGGGTTAATGGTGATGTTGGGATTTTCGCGAAGTTGTTTTGCACCGATGAGATGATTTCTATTAATGTTTTTACTCTGGTATGTTCCTCTTGTCTTGCTGTTATCATTGACTCAGCGTCGATTTCTTAAGAGATCTTACATGATTCCTCTTCTGACGAACATACCATCATCGCTTCGTTGGATTTGGAGAACCTATTCAAGAACGTAAATGTGGACCGCATCATCGACTTCATCCTAATGAGAGTGTACCACTGCGACGACGCCATACCTCTTAACATACCTGAGAAAACCCTGAAGTTGCTGCTGGAGATTTGTACAAAATAAGCTCCCTTTACCTGTACTATTGGACGAATGTATAAACAAATCAACGATGTGATACCACAGAAGCAGAGCTCTTGACGGGGGCCCGACCCTCCCTATACTGCCGCTATGTGGATGACATACTTGTACGAGTAAAACATTGAGATGAATTACAAGTAAAAAATCGCTTCATTAGGTCTTCCGAACTCAACTTCATCTTCGAAGAACCCAACAATGGACCCCTCCCTTTGCTTGACGTCATCGTCACCGCACAAAAGGCAAGCTACCTGACAACATAATATACTGAGCCAACAAACCCTGCGCTCTGCCTGAATACAAGAAGCGAGTGCCCTAATTGCTACTTGAACTCTACCATCGGCGCTAACGTCAGGAGAGCCCTCTTCCACTGTTCCGCATTGAAGGATGTACACCAGAAAATGGATACTCAAGTCCTGGTTAACAATAAAGATTCTGAATAGTTGGTGTACCAATGAAGACAACAATTAATACATATTTATTCATCTGTACATTAGATTCAATTGGGTATTTGATCCCCACTAGAGTGTCCCACGTTCCCTTTTTTGTTTGATCAAACATTTTGGTGTTTTATGATTTTTTGTTTTATTTGACCAAATGACAAGACATCTTGTCATCGGAGTT
>NC_134788.1:4767695-4770195 GCF_046742065.1 Oratosquilla oratoria | reverse complement strand
CGCTCTGCTTCGTTAGTTTCTTTTTTCCAAGTGGTCTACTTTGCATATATATATATATATATATATATATATATATATATATATATATATATATTCACACACACGAGACTGGCAGTACGCTCGTCGGAGACATATACGGAAACTGATACGAAGTGAAGCCAAGGGCTCGAACCTCAGCTCAAACGTATCAAAGTAACAGCGATTAACCACTGTGCCATGAAGATGGCGCAGTGGTCAGTCACTGTTACTTTGATACGTTTGAGCTAAGGTTCGAGCCCTTGGCTTCACTTCGTATCAGTTTCCGTATCTGTCTCCGACGAGCGCATTGTCAGTCTCGTTCGTGATGACATGGAATTAAAATAAAAAGTTAATGTGGTTGAAAAAAGATATATATATATATTATATATATATATATATATATATATATATATATATATATATATATATATATATATATATTCATCATCATCATTTCTTCCTCCGTGTAATGTAAAACTTTTTTTCTGTTCTGCAGCAGTTTGTACAGTATATCTCTCCTACAATCTTACTGATGTGTTTATCAGGCTACAGGTTATCTTATATCAACACTCTCAGATCTTTCTTCTCTTTTGCTTTTGTAACTATCTATATATCAAGGGCATTTTTTCCCCCATACAAGGGAAGTAGCTAGTCAAAAAGGCATACGCCCACCTCCACCCATTTCATTCCCACCCACTCCACTCCCATTCACCACCCTCTCCTCCCTCCCATCTTAGCGCCTCATGGATGCCGGGTCATCCCTGTATCCCACCCACTGCCCTGGGTCAGAAGCAATGCAGCAAGACACAGCACATCCACAGCAAGGCCGCTTCACTTAACCCATTAAACTCCGATGAGAAGATTCTTGTCATTTGGTCAAATAAAACAAAAAATCATAAAACACCAAAATGTTTGATCAAACACCAGAAAAATATGACGTCAGTCCTCGCTTCGCGAGCGAAGCGAGGACTGACGTCATATTTTTCTGGTGTTTGATCAAACATTTTGGTGTTTTATGATTTTTTGTTTTATTTGACCAAATGACAAGAATCTTGTCATCGGAGTTTAATGGGTTAATCGACGACCCCCTCTCCGTCTTCTCATGCAGAAAAATAGCAGATGGGGAGAATTCCCTTCGGGCCGCGTTAAAATATCATTCATCCATAACCACTCCCTGATTCCCCATCCACCACCCACTCCTTTCCCTGCATCATCTATACTCAGCCATTATCCACTTACCCTCGTCTCCTGCCTTCTCCCTTCCTTCCTCAACAGACATCCTCCTCTCGATCAACGCCCCTTTTACCCCTTCCATCCATCTCATCCTCGGTCGCCCCTTCATGTTCACTCTGGTGTTTGATCAAACATTTTGGTGTTTTATGATTTTTTGTTTTATTTGACCAAATGACAAGAATATTGTCATCGGAGTTTAATGGGTTAATCGACGACCCCCTCTCCGTCTTCTCATGCAGAAAAATAGCAGATGGGGAGAATTCCCTTCGGGCCGCGTTAAAATATCATTCATCCATAACCACTCCCTGATTCCCCATCCACCACCCACTCCTTTCCCTGCATCATCTATACTCAGCCATTATCCACTTACCCTCGTCTCCTGCCTTCTCCCTTCCTTCCTCAACAGACATCCTCCTCTCGATCAACGCCCCTTTTACCCCTTCCATCCATCTCATCCTCGGTCGCCCCTTCATGTTCACTCTGGTGTTTGATCAAACATTTTGGTGTTTTATGATTTTTTGTTTTATTTGACCAAATGACAAGAATCTTGTCATCGGAGTTTAATGGGTTAATCGACGACCCCCTCTCCGTCTTCTCGTGCAGAAAAATAGCAGATGGGGAGAATTCCCTTCGGGCCGCGTTAAAATATAATTCATCCATAACCACTCCCTGATTCCCCATCCACCACCCACTCCTTTCCCTGCATCATCTATACTCAGCCATTATCCACTTACCCTCGTCTCCTGCCTTCTCCCTTCCTTCCTCAACAGACATCCTCCTCTCGATCAACGCCCCTTTTACCCCTTCCATCCATCTCATCCTCGGTCGCCCCTTCATGTTCACTCTATCCACATCTGCCTCCCATACTTCTTTTCCTAATATTTCTTCACTCATTCTTTCCATGTGTCCAACCCATACCAATACTCTTTCATCCACTCTATCTCCAATCCCCTTTTCCACCCCCGCACTCCTCCTCACCTTCTCGTTTCTCACACTATCGAACCTAGTAACCCCTACTATGCTTTTCAGACATTTCATCTCGAACACACTTAAACTCTTCCTCTCTTCCTTTGTTATGTTCCATGTTTCTGCCCCATACAGTAATGTCGGCACAATCACTCCTTCATATAATCTCCTCTTAGCATCCATTCCCAAAAATGTCTATTTCTCATTACAGTTTTTAGTCCCCCAAGGCATTTACTTGCTTCTTTCAATCTACAATCTACCTCCACCTTCACTCCCTTTCCTG